>NC_039365.1:144691300-144951300 GCF_003573695.1 Papaver somniferum | reverse complement strand
GTCCTCCAAATTTTATCAATCCACTTGGCTCGAGGGCATATAGTGTTAGAGCATTGCTCGGTCAAACTCGCATACGTTGCTATCTCAAGCATGTTTGTCAATGTTAGTGATCAAAACTATAAGTCTTGATTTCTAGTCTATTATAGCTAAGTCTCGGACTAGGATAGAAAGTGTAGTTGAGCTCAACGACTTCATGGAGATTCATCATACAAGAAGAAGAACTACTCAAGGAACCGATGGAACTTCTCGACAAAAAGGTATGTGAAGACTTGAACTTATCTGTCACTCAAAAGTCTATCTACTCTATCTTCTACTCTTTGAGACAAGAAGTCGTATGCTATATATATAGACTTGGATTATACACATTTGGTATTTTGAACCAAGTATACCTCGCCTATCTATATCTCGAAATATGTGTTGGTAAGCTTTTCGCTTCGATCAAGTTTATCTTTACCTAGTGACGAAAGTCATGATATGTTTCAATCACTTTGAAAATTTCTTTGACGAGAAATGGTTTGTGAATAACAACTATATAACGTCCTCTAAGAATGTTTCAGTGATTGAAATGAGAGTTTAGATTACATAACCAATGGTGGACATAAACATTGTTGTGGAAACACACTTATGTATAAGTCTTATTCCTTGAACCAAAGTTTGCGAACTTTGTTGATCAAGATAAACCGGAACAATGGCTTTGCTAAGTCCGCGAACTGCCGAACTTCGCATCCCGAGAAATTCTTTTGGAGTTGACAAACTAGACTAGTCCGCGAACCCAGTCCGCGAACCGGTGGAAAGTCTTTGCCGAGATTTTCGGCTGGAGTTTGTAAACTCTACCGGTTGCTTAAGTCCGCGAACCTAGTATGAGAACTTGAGAAAGGTTATATATATGAAGATGATTTCTGAACTTAAACTTAAAAAGACTAAGGAATGCAGTATGCAAACCGTGGCTATAAAAGTTCATGAACTGATTCAAGTGAATCAAATCATCTTTGCTTCAATTGTGTCTTGTGTAGTACATGAGATTTCCTTGCAATTGAACAACTCTCTAAATGGTTCATTTGAAGTCATTTGAACTAGTTATGGTGAAGAAGAACATGTTTGATATGAAATGCTCATATAGCTAAACTTTTGGTTGACTATTATTGAACCAACAAGTGCATATGTTTGGGTACGGTTAACAAACCTAGAAACGTGCATCGTCAAGTGTATGTAACAAGCTAAGTTTTCGATCTAACGGTTGAGAAATATTAGCTTGAATCTAAATCAGGTTTTCATCTAACGGTGGATATTGTTTGCTTTGTGACCAAGGCAAAACCCTGATTTGAAAGACTATATAAAGGAGACATCTAGTATTGTGCAAAACTAATCCCCACACCTTACGTGTGATACGAGTTTGCATACTAGAGTCGATTCTCCTTTAACCTCTGGTTTTGTTTTCTTAAACCGGGTTAACGACTTAAAAACTTCATTGGGATTGTGAAGCCAAACCGATACTACTTTTATCGTAGTTGTGTGATCTGATCTTGCATCTTCTATCGTACGAGTACAATCAGATTGATTGGCTTGATATTGATATCTCCGATAGGAAATATATAAAAAGTAATCACAAACGTCCTCGTCTCATCGTTTGTGATTCCGCAACATCATGTTTCGCTACCATACGATTAAGATTGTTGTGAGGTGATTGATTAATCTAGGTTGTTCTTCGGGAATATAAGACCGGATTATCAATTGGTTCCTATTCACCTTGATTATTATCAAAAGACGGAACAAAACCTTTAGGGTTTATCTGTGGGAGACAGAAATCCTTTGATAGACTTGTCTGTGTGATACAGATTTGTTTACTGTCAAAGCCTGCAATTTTGGGTCGTAGCAACTCTTAGTTGTGGGTGAGATCAGCTAAGGGAATCAAGTGCGCAGTATCCTGCTGGGATCAGAGGCGTAGGAGCATAACTGTACCTTGGATCAGTGGGAGATTGATTGGGGTTCAACTATAGTCCAGTCCGAAGTTAGCTTGGAGTAGGCTAGTGTTTGTAACGGCTTAATACAGTGTGTATTCAATCTGGACAAGGTCCCGGGATTTTTCTGCATTTGCGGTTTCCTCGTTAACAAAATTTCTGGCGTCTGTGTTATTTCAACCGCATTATATTGTTTTATCTTTATAATTGAAATAATACAGGTTGTGCGTTAGATCATCAATTAGAATAATCCATCCTTTGGTTATTGATTGCCATTGATTGATCCTTGGATATTGGTCTTTGGTACCATCCAAGTTATTCCTTGTATTTGATTAGAACTCGCATTTCCTGCTTGAGTAAATCAAATCAAGAGAGAGATATAATCTCGTTGATATACTTTTAATTGATTGAGTCTTGTTGATTCTCTTAAAAGTATATTCGAGTTAGTCCATACAGATTGCTAAGCGAAATATTGGGTGGTGTTGTTAGACCCCCGCTTTTTCATATAGCTCAGTTGGTAGAGCTCCGTCCTTGCAACTGGGTCATTGCGATTACGAGTTGGAAATTCCACTCGAACCCAGAGCTAGCTGGTTCTCCCGGAAATGCGTTGAGGCGCAGCAGTCGACTAGACATCTAGGGGTAAAGCACTGTTTCGGTGCGGGCCGCGAGAGCGATACCAAATCGAGGAAAACTTAGGCCTCCCAAAAGGTAACGGAGGCGTGCAAAGGTTTCCTCGGGACAGACGGAGATTGGCCCTCGAGTGCAAAGGCAGAAGGGAGCTTGACTGCAAGACCCACCCGTCGAGAAGGGACGAAAGTCGGCCTTAGTGATCCGACCGTGCCGAGTGGAAGGGTCGTCGCTCAATGGAAATATTTAACACCAGCTTTGAATCCAACACCTGTTTTAGTCTCTGTTTGTGGTGACATAAGTCCCTCCATACAAAGCATGAATTAAGAATTCTCACAAAGACAAGGTCTACTCGACATGAATTAGCCGTTATTGAAACCTTTGGCCGATTGATCTTTCAATATGCTAGTTTCAACAATTCTTGTTCTTTATATTTCTTCTTGGATGCTTCGCCAGTAGTAAATTCCTTTGGTTGGGTCTTTGGCTAAAATGAAATTTTGTAACGTTTCAGGGCATCCCATTAGTAAGCCGGCTTGGGCCGATTTATCAGATTCTGATATTCTCGATAGATTTGGGCGTATATGTAGAGTTTAACCACCAAGTTCGGGATGGATTGGTGTGGTTCCTCTATGCCTATGACACTAGAATATCGAACCATGAACGAATAATGGCATGAGATAAAAACATATATTTATTATATTGGCTGGTGATTGTGAGGCTCCAATTCTTGACGCTCTCACGGCCCGCACCGAAACATTGCTTTACCCCTAGATGTCTAGTCGACTGCTGCGCCTCAACGCATTTTGGGGAGAACCAGCTAGCTCTGGGTTTGAGTGGCATTTCTCCCCTAACCACAACTCATCCGCTAATTCTTCAGCAGCAGTCGGTCCGGACCTCTACTTAGTTTCACCCAAGCTTCGTCCTGGTCATGGATCTCAAAGTTTCATATCTGAGGCGAGTTTTCAAGAAACTGCTCGAGTTTTAGCAAAAACCGCTTTACGAGGTCGTATCGATTGGTTGAAATGTCTGAAGGAGAACGTTGTTCTGGGGGGATGATACCTGTTGGTACCGGATTAAAAGGATTAGTGTATCATTCAAGGCAACACGACAATATCCCTTTTGAAATAAAAAAGAATAACCTATTCCGAGGGTGGTATAGAGATATTTTGTTCTGACACCCATGGGTTGGCCAGTTCTTATTTGGAAGGCTGCAATTTCTTAACCGCCGCAGTTTCTACTCCTGCTAATAGTTTAGCACATTATTTGTTGCTACTATGGGGTCTTGAAGCACAAGGTTATTTTACTCGTTGGTGTCAATTAGGTGGTTTATGGGCTTTTGTTGCTCTCCATGGCGAAGTTCTTTCAAAATTGACTATTTGTCCCTCTGTTACAGGTGTTCCAGAAATGTCTAGGATCGAGTAAATAGCTCTACGAACGAATGGATCAAATTGAATTGGAAAATGGAAAGATTTGTACAAGTTATACCTTTCGTCACCACTTTGTGGAAAATCGTTAGGTATGAATATGTTAGACACTTGTGACTCGATTGATGAAATAGTATCTCTCTCCAAAAAAACATCTAAATGTCACTTTATCTTGTTATGATAGAAATTCATTTTCAACCTGAAAATATTCAACTCCTGTTATCATTCAAGATACTAATAACCAATGTGGCCTCCAAGAAATTCCTTTCACTGGCCATTCTTTCACTTGGTCCAACCATCGTAAAATACTTCAACTGGTCCAAACTAGATTGGATAGAGCTCTTTCTTCAAACCAATGGTCATCTATATTTCCAAATGCCATTCTCAGCCACCTTATCCCAATTGGTTCAGATCATGCACCGATTTTACTTTCTACTAATCCTTCACATACCAATCTATATAAGCCTTTTCGGTTGTATGAAATTTGGACGAATCATGTGTCTTTTAAGTCAATGGTAAAGGATGAGTGGAATTCAATTCATGGGGATTCTCCAGATTCATAATTCACCAATAAACTCAATAAGGTTCGTAAGGGTATTCGAAAATGGAAAAACATCCACTTTGGCAATATTGATGCTCGAGTCCAGAAAGTTCAACAACAAATTAGAGATGTACATAGTTATAAATCCTCTTCTCAATGTTTTCTACAACATCTTGAGGAGCAATTGCAACACTAGTACTAGGTCAAGGCAGATATCAGTTTTTAGCAATCTAGAGATAAGATGCTGCATAGACAAGATCAAAATACTCGGTTCTTTCATGCCAAAGCTAATTTCTGAAGGCGAAGAAACCAAATTGATTCCATTAAAGATGACACAGGAAGGTGGTTTACATCTCGACAAGATATACATCAGTTGTTGATGTAGTATTTTAGCACCATTACCACTTCTTGTAATCCATCACCAGAATCAGATGTATTTCAATTAATTACTCCTTGTATTTCTCAGGCTGATAACGATGAGCTTACCAAAATTCCAACTAGAGAGGAGATCCGGCAAGTTGTCTTTCAAATAAGGGTGTGGACGGCACCGGTACCTGATGGCTTTCAAGCAGGGTTTTACCAGGTTTGCTGGGATTTAATACAAGATGAATTGGTAAATATGGTCAAACATTTTTTCCATTCAGGTACTTTACTTCAGCAGCTCAACTACACTTATCAAGTATTAGTCCCTAGGAAGCTATGTATTGAGACACCTTTTGATTTTCGACCTATAAGCTTATGTAACATTACATATAAAATTATTTCGAAGACTTTAGCTAATAGGTTGAAAAAGTATCTGACTAGAATAGTCTCTCCATGGCAATATACTTATGTTCCTGGTAAAAATATACTCCCTCCGTTCTTTTTTAATAGGCTGGTTTCTATAAATAAATGTTTCAAAAAAATAGGCTGGTTTCCTAATTGGGAAAGTTAAATGTTACTTTAATTTTCTGGGACCACTTTTCTCTTAACTTCTTTAGATGACAAGTGCCATGTGGACCATTTTACTTTACTTCTTTTGCTGACAAGTGTCATGGGGACCATTTCACTTCACTTCTTTTATTAACAAGTGTCATGAGGACCACTTTTAATGATTAGTTCTCTTAATTTCCTTAAATTTCTCTAAAAACAAAACCAGCCTATTAAAAAAGAACGGAGGGAGTATTAGATAATATGATAATTTCCCATGAGGTTATTGATTACATGAAGAGAACTAAGGCTTCTGCAGGGGCAGTAGCAATCAAGTTATATATCGTTAAAGCGTTTGATCGTATGGGATGAGGATTCATTCTAAAAGTTATGCAATGCTTGGGATTTAATGATAAATGGTGTCAGCTAATTAATCAATGTATAAGCACATCTACTATTTCATATTTACTTAATGGATCTCCAACTGAGTCATTTACGCCTACTCGGGGTCTTCGTCAGGATGATGCTTTATCTCCTTATTTATTTATTTACTTATTTTGTGTGTGGAATCTCTTAGCCGTATGTTGCAAGCAGCTGAAAACTCAGGGTTGATTCATCCTCTTAAGCAGTTATTCATGGCCCAAGTATTTCTCATTTATTATTTGCGGATGATTGGATATTATTCTCTACAGCTTCCAGGAATTCAGTCAAGGCTTTAATGAAGATCGTTAATCAATTCTGTGCGGTCTCTGGGCAAATGGTAAACCTTAATAAATCCAGTGTGAATTTAAGTTGACATCTAAATGATATAGTTCGACAATATATTTCAGCTCTGACTCAAATGCAAAGCATGCCTCTGAATGAGAATTATTTGGGAATTCCTTTATTTGTGGGGCGTAATAAGAAAACTTGTTTTGAAAAAACTTTGGATAAAATGGGTTTCAGATTGCAATCTCGGCAAGACAATCTTATTAATCAGGCAGGACGGAGCACACAGATTCAGGAAGCAGTTGGTACCATGGCACAATATCAGATGGGATGTATGCATGTACCAGACAAGACAGTGAAGAAAATGGAAGCATTTCAAAGAAACTATTAGTGGAATAAAGCTCCCAAACAAGGATGTTACATCATTGGCTGGTATGAACTTAGTAACTCTAAAAGGTCGGGAGGTTTAGGATTCAATAATATGAAGGTCTTCAATGAAGCTTTATTAACAAAAATGGCATGGCGGATGCTAAATGAGAAGGAGGAAAAATGTGTTCAACTTCTAGAGGCAAAATATTTTCATAATTCTGATCATATTTATGGGCCAGTAAAGAATAAGGGTACTTGGATATGGAATGCGATTCAAGAGGACTGCACTGGGTTAGAAGATTTCAAATATGGGAGATAGGAGATGGGTCTACTATCAATATTAATGGACAGTGGTTTGGTCGGGCGGCTCACAAATATTTTTAGGCTCCAGTATTCCATGTCAATAATTCTCAAGAAACTGTTGCAGATTATATTGATCACTTTAATTGTTGTTGGAGAACTGACAAATTACAAAGCATATGTACTATAGATCAGTTAAGGTGCATTGAAGACATTAATATTCCTTTTCAACCGGACAAAGATCATCTCATATTGTCACTTACTAGGAATGGGAAGTTCACAGTCAAGTCTACTTATATGGCAAATCTACATCAACAAGCACAACAAGAAGTTTCAACTCAACAACAACAGATGTGGTTGATATTATGGCATTTGGGAGTTCTATACAAGTGCCAGTTGTTTATGTGGAAGATACCCAAAGACATCTCACATGTAGCTGCCAGATTCATGAGCCTAGCAAAAGTTCACAATCCTCTATGTCATATGTGTGCTCAGTCAATTGAAACTTCTTCTCACCTGCTACTTCAATGTCCATATGCTCAGGCTATATGGTCTGGTGTTTCTTCATTTATTCTTCAGGTGGCTAACAGTTTTGGAGATATACAAAAATGGATACAATCTTGGGTAGAAAGAAATCAGCTAGTTTCAATCACAAGAAAGGAGCTTCTAAACTTGGCAGTGGTCACAATGTGGCATATTTGGAAAAATAGATGTTTGAAAGTATTTGAAGACAAAATGCAGGCACCAGGGTCTATCATTAGACAAATTTATAACTTCTGTCACACTTATCATATTTGCATTCATATTACACCTAGTAGCTCTATTCATACTAGTACACTTTCTTCTACTAAGAATCATCGTTGTTGGACACCACCACTATTGCATTGGTTGAAAATTAATTTTGATGCCTCAATTATTCCTGGTACTAATTTTTATGTTCTTGCTTTTGTGGTTCGGAACCATCTAGGAGAGTTCATGGGAGCCATGGCCTGGACTAGAAGAGCAAGGGAAGTAGACCAAGCTGAGGTGTTAGCTTTAAAGAAGGTTGCTCAATGGATCAAAGATAAGAATCTAAGTAAGGTAATGGTGGAAGGTGACAATAAAACTATTATGGAAGCAATGCAATATCAAAAGATAGAAAACACTAGGTGGGAAGATTAATATCTTTTGAATGAATGCTTATGCATTTTCCAAGGTTTGTTTGATATTTATGTTCAGTTTGTCTTTAGGACATGTAATAGAGCAGCTGATGCTATAGCAAAGCATGCTCGTCTAAATATTGTACTCAGCAGCGGTCTCTCCATCCTCCAGATTTTCTTTTGCTTATATACTCAAGGATGTTAAAGGGATTAGTTGTTGATGTCTATTAGGTGTGTTTTGAGTATTGTAATGGGTGATTGTCTCTTTGCAGTGAGTTGGAGTCTTGCATTATATGTCTGCTAGAGTTCTTAAGTCCTGTGATCCTGTTGGTTTTTTAATAAAAGTTGCTATTTTCTTCAAAAATAAATAAATAATACTTTTATAGCATCACAGATTGGGATTCCATAATTTATCATCCTGACAAAACTTATAAATCGGACGATAAATTTAACAATCAGCTCTCAAATAAATCGGTCCCTCTTTTAAATCAAACCTATATCCTCAATTTCCAAAATCATATGATAATCCTTTTAATTATTATTGTCTCTCTAAAAATGATTTAGTCCCCTGTTTTGAATCATAACTTGATAAGTAGATGAAGAATCTGTAGAACTTGTACGAATTCTTGACGACGAAGAAGAAGAAGATTATGAATTGAATGGAGATTTCATAGCATGTTTTGAGATACACGGTAAATATAAACCATAAAGATTTTGGCTTGGCTTGAGCCGACTGAGTAAAATCCACATATATAGCATATTATTTATATGGTCAGATATAACATCATCCAAGGCCAGAAAATTAAGTCATAAGTTAAATCAAATATTTTAAGTTACGGAATCCTTTCCCTTCTTCAAATTACTTTTAAATTATTTCCATTAAATTCAACTAGAAAAAAAACTCTAGCCGAACTCGGCTAAGAAAAAAAAATTCTAACCTACCCAAACCTAATAAAAAAATCAAAAAAAAAATAATTAAATATTTCTATAAAAAAAAGTAAAAAAAATGAATTTGAAAAAAATAATTAAAATAATATAAGGGTATGTTAGTCATTGACAAAAATATGTGGATAATTCTACTTTATAATGACCTTACAAAAATGAAAGAACGGTCCCTTTCAAAAATTTCATGGTCCCAAAAAAAATCATTGTAGAAATTTAGAATCACCAACAAACACAATTTTCTCTACTTTCGAGTCTTTGAGCCCATTAAACTACCATTTTCAAAGCCACAATTTCGGCATGCTCACCATCGGTTAAAAATGTGAGAAGGAGACCTCAATATCACACGGGTCTGACGACATTGTTTTCTGATCTCAATTTTCTACTCCCTCCGTTTTTAAAAAAGAAATACTTTCCGTATTGGCCCTCCAGATAAACCCTAGAATGATGCCAACAACCAACATTACATTAGTAATGTCTGCTTTAATGTTTGTCGATTTTCCACATTTAAATTACTGAACAGTAAGCAGTCTTCATCGTACATTGACCATTAGAGGGATTACCATAGTCTATCACATAGTTTAGACTTTACTTTGCATTGTGTGTTTTGCTTTGAATCACAATACGAAGCCCTTGAAATTTCTACAAGTTAATGTTTATGGACATTATACTCCAAAGATTCAGAACCATCTTCTCCAAAGCACTGATGTTTCACCTTTTAACAATCAAAGTATTTCAAGAAAACATTCATAAAACCATATTAAGATTCTCTGTTTTAACATACCAACAGATAACTGACATGTGGGGTGAATCTATAATAAACGCTTATAAATATATGTACATCAAACAGAATATGAAGCAAATCTAAGAGAATTTTAACAAGTCTTATAACAATAGTAATCAAGAGACTAGCAGCTGTTATTGTGTTTTAAATGAATCAGATCAACCTTCCAAGAATACATCAACCTTGGCATTTGTAGCGCTTGAAAGGAACTTCATACACATAGGAGGGTTAACTTTAGCCAATGAAAGTATAGCTGCTGGCATTCCCCACAACGAGTCACCACAAATCATCCCTGATGCAACGGCGGGCACAAAAGCATCGGCTTCAGTTTTGTTATTCTTCTCCCTCCAGTATCTATACAAACTTCCAACACACATATCTATCGTGAAATACCCTCCTAGGTAGAAAGGAATAGCCATAGCCATAGCACTTGGAACATACTTATGAGCCTTGCACTTATAGTACACTAAAACCTCTTTGAGTAAGTTGAGGGCCACAGCAATGAAGAAGAATAGGATCGATAATTTTAAGCAGTTCTTTGGTAGAGCAGATGTTCCCTCAATAGCAATTAGTGCAATACCACGGTATAAAGCCCCAAAAGGAGCTGGATACGCTGTATTAGGATGCCCGAGATCAGGATAAGCTTTGTAGAAGAAGAACCAGAAAACAAGTGGAGATAAAATAACTCCAAGTACAGTTCCGATTATTTGGCTAGCGAACATAGATCTTGGTGAAGCAAGGGTTAGGTAACCTGTCTTGAAATCCTGCATCAAATCAGATGCTGTCGATACTATACTCAACATACAACCGCACGCAGCTAGACCAGCGACAATCCCTCCATTGGCTAAACCAACCCAGGAACCAAATATGAAAATGGCTAGTTTTCCGTAGCTAGAAGCTAAAGACCAATCAGATAAACCGCAGCCGTAAGAGTTGCAGAAGGCCAAGATAGGTGCAATAAGGTAAATGATCAGAATGTGGTACCACTTTATTGAATGAAATATAAATGGAACAGCTATGATGGCGACTACTGCCAACAAAGTGTAGCCGAGTGCAGCAACCCAAAGTGGAATCTGATCTTTCAGGAAGTATTCAGTTCGACGTTTATCATCATAACTCATAACAGGTTCAGCAGAACTATTAGTTGAAAACTGATCTGAGTTTCTCTTCGATACGGTTCTTCTTAAGTTGATCAAGGTTTTAATAAGCACGGCGACAAAATGGTATAATCCATCTCCAAGGATCATGAAAATCGAGATAAAGACCTGTGCCATTAAATAGTTAAGAGAGAAGACGAATTAGATGGGATAAAAGGTAAAAGATAAAACGATTTAAAATATGAGTATGATGTCCAAAGATTCTAAACATTGTTTGTGCAAATTGGTTCCAGAGCAGCACAAGTTAAACTAACCCTCAACCATCCTATCAAATGTGAATGGGTAACCCTTTTATTGGTAAAGCAGAACCAAATTATTGGTAAAACAGAAGTGGAGAATCTACTATCACAGTAGTCACCGTTTTGGCCAAAAACCACCTAAATGGAGCCAGAATGGCAGGCTTAGTTAATATACGATTTAAGAAAAGCGGAATACCTTGTATCCTTGTAGACCATTTAGACTACTTAGAGGGAGATCAGCGCTGAACCAGTCACCTTTCTTTTGTTGAACAAGCGGCCACATTATTCCCCATGAGACCACGGCACCAAGCAACATCGATAAGTTTACCGAGTAAGGGCAAATCATTCCTACCCCAACATATGTAGCTGAGAAATCAAAGTAGAACCTACAAGAAATTTGAGTTAATTCATTAGATTTTTCGGAAGGGTTAGAGCAACATGATTCCAAATATTAGACATTTTAAAATGATCATATCATAAATATGTGACTTACTTCTGTGTATAAGCTTGAAGACCAAAAGTGGGGAAATTCGCAAACCCGCAGTCGTCTGAAGAAGTAAAGAACCACTGGAAGAAAGCCCACAAAAAACTACCACCGAACCATTTGAAAAGTGCTCTCACTTGTTTCCTGCAATAACCAACAATTTAAACCAAATTATATAATTTGTACTCAATTAACATACATTTGAATTTTCTAATATCATTTCTCATACTTCGCTAATTTGGCTCCTTTGGGTGTGTGGAAGCTGTTGATAAGGTATGCTGTAGCAGTCCCACTTGGATATGTCAATTTGTAATCAAGGATCATAATCTGCATAAAAGAAAATTACAGAAACAATTTGATTAAGAAATGATCCATGTGATGCATTGTAAAACATTTGTACATGACCCCAAAAATACTGATATGCAGTACTACAAGTGAAGTAATTACCTTTCTCAAAGGAAGAATGGAGAAGAGACCAACAAAACTGACACATACAAGAAAACCAAACATCCAACCCAATTCGAGTTTAAGGACATTGTTGGGTGTATTTGACGAAGCCGGTCCTTGGTCAGCCACAACCTTTGTCATACCAAGTATGTAACTGGCAAATCCACCTGATCATAAATAATACTTATATTCAATAAACATCCAACAAAATGATAAAATCATAAATAATATCAAACACACACCAAGAAGATTAACAAAATAAATAAACAATCTAAATAAGAATTTGAGAGTGAAAAACTTACTGCTGAAAGCGATTCCAGAAGTAGCCACAACACATGTCTGAATCACAGTATTTTCTTGTCTTGTAAAAGGTTGGCTTTGAATGCCAAATTTTTCTAACAAAGAAGTCCATGATTTAATAAAGAAAAACCCTAATAGACCAGCAGCAACGTTCATAGAAGGTATAATACCAGTACTAAGATTAAGTTTTACCACAATGAATGTGAATAAAAATCCTAATATCGCACTAATAACTACTGATCTAAGAGTTAACTGTGATTGCCATGCTGGTACTTCTTTTGATTCAAATAACTCTTCTGTTGTTAATTCAGTTTCATCTGTTTTCTTCCCATCTTCCATTCTTTCTTGCCTATCTTCTATCTCCATGGCTTCAAATTTCGTCATTTTCACAAACTAGTATCTGTTTGCGAAAACGAAACCCTAAAGATTATTTATTTTTTTGTCTGAAAATTTCTTCTTCCTTTTAACCAAGAGAAGTGTGTTGTATTTATAGAAATGAAGAAACAAAATAGAAAAGATAACGCATTTAACGAAGAGAGTGGAGGAATTTGGTTGTCAATAGCGGTCCTATAAATGGAGTGAGAATTTGTTGCGAAATTCGTTAATGACGAGGATATCCTACTATGTGTGTCGCATTCAAAACTGATTTCGTGTAAATTGCCAATCAACGGTTAGCATTAGTTTTTGATGTGTGATCAACGGTGTAGATTCAGTTTTAGGAATAGATAGTTGTTATGGAATCTTTTTTGAGAGAATCAGTTTTATTACAAACGAAAATGATTTGATTGAGAGATATTTAAGGATAGTTAGAGTTGGCATGCAGAAACAATATAAAAACGGAATTACTGAAATTAGATAATGATACAATGTATTACAGGTGTACATAAGAATTTATGGTACGTTAATAAATGTCTGTTTGACAGGTTTGAAAGTGCTGCAACAGTAATTATGATGGTACTGCATTGGTAGTAGGTTAAACGAACCAGTCTGTGATTTTACCTGTTTTGGACTTAGGGATGTGATGTGGGCGTAAACAATTGTTATTTAGATGGCCGATGTATGTTAATTTTAGAATATTTGTGATTGAATCTGAATCCAGTCTAAATCAATAGCTCTATATCTATCGATTTTTTTCTTTTTCTCTTTTTTTCCGCGACTGATTGACTTAGACGAGCTTGGAAACAATGATGCTCTATATCTATCGATTGTAAACGATGTTTTATAAATATTGTTTCTACAAATAATTTTGACTTAAAAGCACCATGTGCTGTTTTTAACGGCAAATCTCATGACTTTACCCATTTACTCGAGACATCAAACATGTCACAAACTGGGGGATGCTCACTGAGGTATTGGTCTGACGGTTTACAGCGTGCGGCGTGCAACGCGCCCATTACGAGAACGTGTCAAGGAAGGACGGACGGTTAGCAGTAATGAGAGTAGTGGGTGAAAGTGTGACCAGTCTTCCCTCATAACGGAAACACGATGATCACCACTTTCTGCACAATTCCACTTCTCCACTACTCAACTTCCTCCATTTCCTATGAGATCAGGGTACGCTCAATGACTTGTATAAATAGGTTTTCAACCTATTTCAAAACAACACAAGTGTTATCAACACAAGTAGACAGAAACCATTTTCTGATACAAGTCATAAAGCAGTCACACCTTCATAATTCAACATTCTGATCTCAAACACCTTCTTCGCTTCCCTCCCTAAGATTAACCCTTCTCCTTCACCTTGTGACCGAATTGAATCTGGAACGACCATTTCTTGGTTTAGGAAAGAGTCTTACAGATTGATCTCTCGAACTCAAAAGTACTCATGTGCAGTACATTTGTTTTGGGTTTGAATTTGTTTCTCATCAACACACCCAAATTTACAAAAAAAAAAGTAGAATCGGTTTTTACCCCAAAACAACTGGCGACCACAGTGGGAAATTAATCTCTCGGTTGTGAAGTCTATTTCTCAATTTTCAGTTCAATCTTCCTAATTTCAAAATGGTGGATCTTAGGTTTGGATCAGCGTCAAATCCTGATGTTACTGGCGCTGACAACACCCCTGGTGTCCACGCTCCTGCCGGTGACACCAATGTACCGCCTACCAGCACGATCGACACATCTCGTTTTTGCACTAATTAAAATAGAATTATGATTTGGATTAATTAGTTATCATTTTATTTGATGGGTCATGCTTTCCTAGATGTTTGATGTCCCATGCTTACGATTTATAAATAATATTTTGAGAATCTACCTTGGCAAAAATAAGAGTCCATGTTGTTTTATTTATTGAGCGATAATTGTTGAGAATGAATAATCGAGCCTTATGTTATGAATTCGGTGAACTCCTAGTCCCAGTAACTCTCGCTTTCATTAAACCTTTAAATTTAATCTTCACAAGTCTTAGAGTTCGAATTTTAATTATTACAACAACTATTAAAAATCACATCAATGGTGCACCTTAAATAATTCTCAACACAAGCATTGACCCTTTCAGTTTGGCCATCTGCTTGGGGTGATATGCTGCGCTGAGGTTAATGCTAGTACCCAATGCTTTAAATAAATCTTGTCAGAAATTGCTGGTGAAGACTTTATCTTTATCAGACACAATGGAAGAGGGTAATCCATCTAACTTGGCCACCTGATTTAGAAATGCATGAGCTACAGATGCAGCAGTATATGGTTGTTGCAGAGCTAAGAAGTGAGCATATCAGTCTATCTACCACCAATAAAATGACACTTTTCTTGCTGCTTAAAGGCAAACCTTCTATAAAATCCATGGTAATATGTTTCCAAGCATGTTTAGGTATAGGCAGAGGTTGTAGCAAGCCAGCAGAGTTTGTGTGATCAGCTTTATTTCTTTGACAAATATCACACTGAGAGACAAGTGAGACTATGTCTTTATACATACCTGACCAATAAAAATGACTTATTGCTCTCGCAGATGTAGCCTGAATGCCAGAATGTCCTCCAATGGTAGAAGTATGTATGGATTTTAATAGTTTATCTCTAATCTGAGCACCAGTACCTATATAAAGTTTATTCTTGTATCTCAGAACACCATCAAGGAATGAGTAATTAGGTATAGTTTCAGGGCTTAGTAGGAGTTGAGATATAAGCTGATTGGCATTGACATCATTAACATATCTCTGCTGAACTTCTTGTACCCAAGTTGGGGAAGATATTGCCATGGAGTGTCAAGTAGCAGGATCTGAGGATCTTCTAGAAAGTGCATCTGCAACTACATTGTCACATCCCTTCTTCTACTGAATTTCATAATCAAACCCCAATAATTTGATGAGTCATTTTTGTTGGAAGGCAGTGGTAACCTTTTGTTCCAATAAGTACTTCAGACTCTGATGATCAGTTTTTATGATGAATTTGGTACCCTGGAGATAATGCTTCCACCATTGAACTGCAGTAACAATAGACAGAAATTCCTTCTCATAAGTTGAGAGTGTTGCAGCTCTAGGTCCTAGTGGCTTGCTAAAGTAAGCAATGGGTTTCTTCTCTTGCAATAGGATAGCTGCAATGCACATGTCACTAGCATCTCTTTCCGGACAAAGGGCTTAGAAAAATCTGGTAAAACCAATACAGGTGTAAAGCTCAATGCCTTTTTGAGTGTCTCAAATGAAGTTGTAGCAGCTGGGCTCCAATGGAATGAATTTTTCTTGAGAAGAGTAGTTAGTAGCTTGCTTATAATTCCATAATGCTGCACAAACTTTCTGTAGTAACCTGTAAGACCCAGAAACCCTCTCATCTCCTTAATATTCTTTGGGATTGGCCAAGATTGCATACAAGCAATTTTATTTAGATCAGCACAAACACCCTATGCTATGACTATATGACCAAGATACTCCAAAGAAGGTTGTCCAAAGCAACATTTGGATAGTTTGGCAAAGAGTTGATGTTGTCTGAGCAGTGTAAAGACCAATCTGAGGTGCTCCAAATGTCACTCATGCTTTTACTATAAATAAGTATGTCATCAAAGAAGACCAACACAAATTTTCTTAATAATGGTTGAAAAATATCATTCATGAGAGCTTGAAATGTGGAAGGGGAATTTGTGAGGCCAAATGGCATGACCTTAAACTCATAATGGCCTTGATGAGTTCTAAAAGCTGTCTTGTGGATGTCAATATCATGAACTCTTATTTGATGATATCCAGCCCTCAGATCTATCTTTGAAAAGATGATGGCACCATGTAGTTCATCTAGCAATTCATCCACAATAGGGATAGGAAACTTATCTTTAATAGTGATGTTGTTGAGCTTCCTATAATCCACATAGAATCTCCATGAATTATCTTTCTTTTTCACAAGAAGAATGAGAGAGGAAAATGGGTTGTGGTTAGGCTGAATAATCCCAGTTTGAAGCATTTCCTTAACCAAGTGTTCAACTACTCCTTTATGCACATAAGGATACTTATAAGACCTTTGGTTGACAGGTGATGAGTTGGGTTGTAAAGAAATTGTATGGTCCAAACTTCTCTCAGGTGGAAGAGTGGAAGGTTCTTAAAATATATCAGGAAATTCTTGTAAAAGTGGCAGTAAAATATCAGGAGTCTTAGGGGGTGTTGAAGTTGTATTGATGGTGAATAGTTGAGCTACTATCCCATGTGAATGTTTTAGAAAGAATTTTTTGACTGCCTCTCCACTCATCATCATAAATGAATGTTTTGGAGTAGTGCCTTGCAACGTAATATGCTTGGTTTTGTACTGAAATTTTTTTACTAAGTTTTGCAAAGTTGAAAGTCACATCACCTAATTTCTTCAACCAATCTGCTCCAAGTACTATGTCACAACCTCCAAGTGGTAAAACTCTCAAGTTTTCCATAAAATGGTTCCCTTGCATGCTTCATTGTAGCTTAGAACAAATGCCTGAACTTGTTGTTTGCTCACCATTTGCAACGGTGACCAGCATGGGTGAAGTTGGTGTGATGGAGCACTTGAGTGAAGAAACCAAAGCATTGTCAATGAAACTAGTGGTGCTACCTGTGTCAATAAGTATAGACACAGTTTTCTTGTTGATGAGACCATAAATTCTGATTGTATCACCAGTGGCTGAGCTAGTGAGAGCATGAAGAGATACTTCAACATCAGATTGGACTGGATATTTAGGTGCCTCAAGAAAAAATTCTTCCTCCTCCTCGGTGTCTTGGGATTCAGCAGACTCCATGTGTAACATGTAGAGTTTTTGTTCACCCTTACAGAAATGGACAGGTTTGTATACAACATCACAATTATAACAGAGCCCTTGAGCTCTTCTCTTATCCATTTCTTCCTGAGTTAGTCTTTTAATGATATGAGTTGTAGTGGTGGACTTTGGTGGAGGAGTGAAAAAGATTTTGGTATTGAAGGGCTAGATTTAGGTGAAGTGATAATTTGCTTGGGAGGTAAGGGGCTAGGAGAGTATGGTCTATGTGAGTTTGAGTAGGTTGGAAAAGATCTGTGAAATGTTTTATGTGCTGCATTGGTTAACTGAAGCTTTTGTTCTTGTAATCTAGCTAAGTAAAAAGCATCATCTAGTGTTTGTGGGTGAAACATAGACACAAATTTTCCAATATCATCCTTCAAGCCACTAAGAAAACTCATAACAAAATAGGATTCACTCACAGAAGGGTTCATACGCAGCATCAAAGCTTTGAGTGACTCAAATTCTTCATAATAATCATCCACATGAGATTATTGAACTAATTTATCGAAGCTAACAACAAAATTTTCCTCTACAGGATTTTTAAATCTAGCACATAAATGGAGAGATAAATCTTGCCAGGTAATTCTATTTCGATTAACTTGAAAATTTAGAAACCATTTCTCAGCCTTACCTTCCAAATAGATGGCAGCTATGTCGACCTTCCTATGTTCCTCAATATCATTGAGTTGGAAGTATCTTTCACTCTTCTGAATCCACCCTCTTGGGTTATCTCCATCAAATATTGGGAAGTCGAGCTTAGGAATGCGATGATGGTGATTAACGAAGTTAGAATGATGATGAGAATAATTTTGGTGGTCGTCGTCATATTGATTTGAACTTCCTGGATCTTCAGTACGATTATGATTTGCAGGTTTATGGAGCAACTGAATAAGATTGCGATTACTCTCTTGTAAGGTTTCTTTGAAACTAGCTGTCACTGTAGCAATCTGCTGAGTTAGATCTGCGGAAAGGGTTTTGAAATGCGATTGAAGTTTACTGATAGCAGCTTCAGGAGCTGTGGTTTTATCTGCAATATCTTTCAGCGTCATTTGAAGAAAAAAATTGGTGGATGGAACGGATCTGATGCCAATTGTTGTGATTACACAACAATAGAGCAAACATATGGATGAAAATAAAGGATAATTGGTGTTAATCACCTCTTGAATCAGAGATCCAAGACAAGTTTCTGAGCTATGCAACGCAGCCAAGAAGAAAACCAATTTCATTAACTTTCAGATAAGATCCAACAAATCATTCTTACAGCTTAACTGACCAATAATTGGGTCTAACCCTAAGGAATGGATCACACACGTGTCCACAATCAAACGGCTAGTAACAGCCAATAACATAAATGTTAAATACACCCAAGTTACTTCTGAAGGAAGACTAAACAGGTAGCCCCTACTATGCATACTGTGACAGCCTGAAAGATTTCTCGAAGTCTCTCACTTAAAGAACATACACCCGATATAACAACATTACACCAAACAACATAGCCAATTGGATTCACGCACTATGATCCAAATGTGACTGAACATCAATTACTTTTATGCATTGATGGTATGGTACATGTCTATCGCGTTTTACTAGAGAACCTGCGCTTCCAGGCGTTCTCTGAACTTCATGAAGCTACTAAGCGGTTAGCTACAACAGTACCAGCCTTCCTAGAAGGAATCAGGACCGCCAGGAATGAAGATACACGTGAGACTCGATCAAACAGACGTATTATCAACAAACAATACAACACTCAACCCTCGGTAAGCGTGGTGAGTGTAGGAGGAAAGAGAAAAGCTCCAGTTGCAGAACAATAACCCAAACGTGCGGCACCAGCACAACAGACAGCTCAACCTCGAAAATCCGTGACTAAGACTCTTGTTCAACAACAAGAGACAGAAGAGTCTCTCCAAAGTTGAGGTTCGTCAATCACCAAACCAGTGACTGCAACGAATTCCAAGGAGAGGAGGATGCAGGAGAAATTAAATTAGGCACTGAAGGAGTGCACGGAGATCCTCTTCCGGTCAGGAGTTGCATGATTTCTGGGGACTCCGTCCACAAAACCGCATAATGGAGCATTTATGCAAGCAATGATAGGCGAGTTTCCGCACACAGGGAATCAAGGAGGAGCTGCTTCACCAAAAATAAAAAAGGAAGAGTAAACTCACATATGTGATTTATCAAATCCTTTAAATGTTCACGGTCGTGGCCAACCAAGGTTCATGCTCTTAGCTGCCGCACCTTCCTTTCAAGATCCATGGCCGAAGCCACCACTCGTCACTGCCAAGGTTTGTGCCTGTGGTCATAACTCGTCACTGTCAAGGATCGTGATCGTAGCCATCCAACCTTCAGCCAACTTTTTTTGTACATACTCATCAACATGGATGCAAGAGGGTGATACCCTCATCAAGGTTAACCCATCGACCATACAGAATAGAACCACGTAAACTGGGGACTGAGGCTCAACATGAAATTCCTTCCCCGTCAGTCAAGGACTTCTTCAACACAAGAGAGACGGTCAATCAAGAAGCATGTAATTTGCAAGGGAAAATCAAACTGAAGGTTGGTCGAATCCTTAACCATTATTGCTATCTCCCCTATTTCGAATCACCGAAGAGAGCGTTGCATGCGTTGAGATGTTATAATAGAAACGGTATTCTTTCCCATGAGGAGAAAACACGACTAGCCGGCCATCATCATTGGCGTGTCGTCTTCCCATCTGCCATATCGTATCACCTCAGAATAATGGGAAGAACTCATTTTTCGAAATCAAGGGTTAAGGGCGCCCTCTCTGGAGTTCCCTCCAGAAGCCGCTTCAACGCACGCTCTCTCCAGAAGCCGCTTCAACGCACTCTCTCTCCTGAAGCCTCTTCAACGCTCTCTCCGGAAGAAGCCGCTTCAACGTTCTCTCCAGAAGCCGCTTCGACGCAAGCTCTCTCTTGAAGCCGCTTCAACGCTCTCTCCAGAAGAAGTCGCTTCAACGTTCTCTCCAGAAGCCGCTTCAACGCACGCCCTCTCCTGAAGCCGCTTAAACGCTCTCTCTAAAAGAAGCCGCTTCAATACTCTCTCTCCGGAAGAAGCCGCTTCAACTCTCTCTATAGAAGAAACCGCTTCAACGCTTTGCCCGAGGAGCCACTTCAACGCTCTCTCCAGAAGAAGTCGCTTCAGCGTTCTCTCCAGAAGCCGCTTCAACGCACGCTCTCTCCTGAATCCACTTCAACGCTCTCTCCAGAAGAAGCCGTTTCAGTGTTCTCTCCAGAAGTCGCTTCAACGCACGCTCTCTCCTGAAGCCGCTTCAGCATTCTCTCTCTAGAAGAAGCCGATTCGGCGTTCTCTCTCCGAAATAAGCCGCTTCAACGCTCTCTCAAGAAGAAGCCGCTTCAACGCTTCGCCCCGGGAGCCGCTTCAACGCTCTCTCCAGGAGCCGCTTCAACACTCTCTCCAAAAGCTGCTTCAATGTTCGCTCTAGAAACCGCTTCAGCGTTCCTCCAGAGGCCGCTTCAATGTCCTATCCAGAAGCCGAAGCTGCTTCAACGCCTCAGCAAACCACACAGACCAACTACATCAGGTCTGCCACATCACCTACTCAGAACTCAGCACCGCCTACTCAAGGCCTACACGAAGCTGCGTATCAACAACCACATCACTGAGCAAAGCCAGATACGACGCCCCTCAGCTGCATGATTTCTATTAAAGGAATCGCCTGATGATCAACAGTAAAACAGAACTACAGTTCTGTGAATGTTCCGAGATTCTTCGACAAGCAAGAAAATTCGCATTTACTGTTGCATGAAGCACAACTATATACGAAGAATCACGTGAATCATACTTGGGGGACTGAAGACTTGCAAAAATCCCCTCACCGTCAAAAATCTCTCCAGCTCATAGAAGGTATAAAACCAGAGCGCCGCGAATTTTGATGAGGATTTCTTGCCCTCCAAAGTACGTCGAAGAGATATATTCACATATACGGCCACGCCATCGGATCTATTCTAGTGACCAGACAGAAGTGTAACTGGGGACTGCTCATCGCATCCCATTCCATACAACAATCCAAAATTCAGAAGATGTTTCAAAGGATGTCGCTTGGAACGAATTCCTTGAAGACTTGATAGCAGCACGTTGGCCACGGAAAGCCTCTCAGCTCGTCTACTTCACTCAATGGCTCCGGAAGATCTTGCCCATACAAGTTTTCCAAGCATGTCATCATCGCAATCAGAAAGGAAAGAATAGGTATATGAGCTAAAGAGTCAGAATAAATACAATTTCGTGCCAGTCAATGCTCAAGAGTTTAAAGAACATTTCAATTGCAACTCAGCAGTTCAGACACTAAGCAACTTAAAGTTAAGGCCTCTTGCAATTGAGTGCATTGGATTTTGGTAAATTTTGAAACCCACTGGAGAGGTTAGATACTCATTCTTATGGACTCAGAACTTTATTACACATTCTGGAGAAGATCGGTGATACTGTTGGATAGCTACATGCACAAAAAAGAAAGCAGCACCTACCTTGGGTTCTCCTGGCTCTCCTTGCTGCTGATTATAACTATTGGAGATTGATTTGTTGCCGTTGATGTTGGCTCTACCGCCACTAACAAAGAAAGTCATTCACACCGAGCTGAATATCCGAGGATATTACACTCACAGCTAAAATACGAAGACAAGATGATCGATCTGCTGACAATGACGAAGAGGAGCCGGATGCTGCAAACGAAGGCACGGACTTAGCAATTTACCGAATAATTCTTGAATTACGCCGAATAATTCGCGAACAGGTCGTACACGAATTATATGTCTGATCCCTGTACGTGAATTATATGAGCTTCCCGGCTTATTCGCAATTTTGCCGTTTCGAACTAGAAACGGGCGCACTAAATCGGCCCAACTTGGCCTATTGAATTGGAGTTCTTTCATGGCCCAAAAGTCCCTTTTCCTTCTCTTTTTTCCAAAAAGAGCTAATGAAGGGATTCGAACCCACGACGTTCTACATCACTAGTCACCTGAATTCCACTGAACTGATGGTTCGTTGGTGTGGTTGGTACTTATATCAATATATATATATTCAAATTTTAATACCACATATCAAATTCTCCCACTTCCCTTTGTATATACATGCTTCTTTTATAATTACTACGTGCCGGATTTTACGCCCCGAACCCATATCTCTAAAACGAATTATACACGTACGTATGTCGTTCCGATTTTATGCCGAATCACGAACCGTTGGCCGGATTTTTGACCGAATTTAATTTTTACGAAACCGAATAATACCCGTACGTTTTTCGTTCGGTACGTATGCCGAACTCCGAATTGCTAACTAGGGGCACGTCGCCGGACGAGCAACAAAAATTGAAGAGGGTCGATACCCCTTTTCATACGAACGGAGTTTCTAAAGTTTGAATGGAAGAAGGATTTCTTCTTGCTCCATGAACGGGAATAGATGGTTGGGAACACCGCACTCGTACCTCATAGCTGGGCTAACAACACGCTACTACAAAATCCATTGGCCGCACGATCCCACTGCTGAAGGTCGATTTGGATTTCCCTGGTAATATCTACCTGCTTCGTCTTTTCAATTTTATTTTTCGTCTGTCACCATCTAGTGCTTACCCCGCAACAATGTCACTGTTACGTGCTAAGCAGGGGACTTAATATTGATGGTGGTTTTTAGCTTAGGGTAAAAACTGTAAAAGTCTGTCTACTTGACCCGACATCAAAAGTAGTAGACCTTGATATATCTATATTTTGCAGGGAATTTGGAGAATATATCGAAATCTGATGGGTGTCTATGGCTCTCTTCATATTATAATGAAACTCAAGATCCTAGATGAATTGTTCACTAGTATAGAGCCTAATGAGTACTTAAGCTCCTAGCTACCTGCCTAGTATTTTCCTATGCAATGTTCCGAGACGAACTCCCAATATTGGCATGACATGACGATTAGTGTTCACTCGCAGCGGAGTAGCATGAATCTCCTGAAGTGTCAATATCGAGACCTGCATGAAAACACTCACATAGGTTACATCACTCTATGACGAGGAGATCAGTGTGTTTACACACCTTTTAATCGAAAGTTAGCGCGATCGAACGCGTTTAAATTCCTTAAGGGAAATCTAGACTGTCCATATCAGTCTTAAAAAACGATCAAGGCCGCACGATTTCCCACACAATTCAATAGGCCTAGTCTACTCCTAGCGGAACTAGGCGATCACCAGGATGACCACCGGCGGGCTCACTAATACCCCCAACTGGTCGGACTCCACCTAGCACACTCCAACGTCATTGAACGCTAACCCAAACATGGGTGATCGCGTTGTTGAAGAAGAGAGCTCAAACAAGCTAAGACCGGACAAAACGGTCTCAGAAACATCACGACCGTCCAACTTAGTTAGCCTAGTTGGACGGCTTAGATTTTCCTTCGAATGATTAAGAAACGCTAACGTGTTCACCATCGACCCAACTCCACACTTGGTCGATCGACTTGCTCATAGCAAGACCAGAGCGCATCAAATCGTCGGCCCAAAGTAGGGTGAACGCATTGCTTGAATACCCTAAAAATGCTTTGAGGCAACACACTACTGTCGCAAATCGATCATGACCACCCATCTCCGCCAGCCGAATCGAGTGTCTTAGATATAATTTTAGATGGCCCAGGAGATGTCAGCATGCTCACGAGTGGCCCGTCTTTGCACATGGACGAACGGTTTGTTCAAATCAGCGCCCAGCGCTTTGATTCTATTATCTAAAACAGGATTGGTCGCGTGGAATCTAAACCCTAAATCGAACAAACGATGTTATGCAACTGTCGCAAATCAATCGTGTTCGTCCATCTTTGCCAGCTTGGTTGAATGACTTATATTGGATTCTAGATGGCCAACAGGGTGACGTTGTTATCACCGACCATCCCTCTTTCGTGAGGAACGATCGACCAAGGCACAGCTTGCTCATGTGGCCTCCGAGCGATCACCAAAAAGTGGCCATTCGCGCTAATTCAACCACATTCATTAACTATCGCAAATCATCTCAGCCACTCAACTTGGCTAGCCGATTTAAGCAGTCCAGATCTAAACTGGATCGACCGATAGGATTTTAAAATGGATACCAGTCGCCACTCTTCTATAGGGACTGACCGGCCACTCCTTTGGATGTGTGCGTAGCTCCTACCAATTTCCTGAAAGAGAACGGTCACGCTCCTTTTAAGACGCTAAATTCCGCGACTGACTTAGACGAGCTTGGAAACAGTGATGCTTTATATACATCGATTGCAAACGATGTTTTATAAATATTGGTTCTACGAATAATTTTGACCTAAAAGCACCATGTGCTGCTTTTAACGGCAAGTCTCATGACTTGACCCATTTACTCGAGACATCAAACATATCACAAACTAAGGGATGCTCATTGGGGTATTGGTCTGGCGGTTTACAGCGTGCAGCGTGCCACGCGCCCATTACGAGAACGTGTCAGCGAAGGACGGACGGTTAGCAGTAATGAGAGTAGTGGGTGAAAGTGTGACCAGTCTTCCCTCATAACGAAAACATGATGATCACCACTTTCTGCACAATTCCACTTCTTCACTACTCAACTTCCTCCACTTCCTATGAGATCAGGGTGCGCTCAATGACTTGTATAAATAGGTTTTCAACCTATTTCAAAACAACACAAGTGTTATCAACGCAAGTAGCCAGAAACCATTTTCTGATACAAGTCATAAAACATCCACACCTTCATAATTCAACATTCTGATCTCAAACACCTTCTTCGTTTCCCTCCCTAAGATCAACACTTCTCCTTCACCTTATGACTGAATTGAATCTGGAACGACCATTTCTTGGTTTAGTCCAGAGTCTTACAGATTGATCTCTCGAACTCAAATGTACTCATGTGCAGTATATTTGTTTAGCGTTTGAATTCGTTTCTCATCAACACACCCAAATTTACTGAAAACAGCAGAATCAGTTTTTACCCCAAAACAGGTTTCCTTGAATGTTTCACCTTTAAGTCGATACTGCTTCACAATTCGAACTAAACCCATAAATTCTTTGACCCTATCTCATATCTTTGCAAATCGAATAAATAAGGTTGCACGATCACGGTTACGGCGGTTTCCGGTTTCGGAGCAAAATTTCTCATGAATCTTTCCCCAAAATATCTGACTCATTACGCCATTCATTCGTCTTTCTTCACCCCTCTTAGTATAGTACACTACATAATTCCTGCAAAGAGAAAGATCTTCATCGAGAGTAAATTTAGGACGTCGCGCTGCCATTTTTAAGAGGTTTGTTATGGAAAGTGAGGAAGTTTATTAGTATATATAACAGAGGTGGGAAGGCAACGACTATTTTTTTCAAAATAAAGTTGTGGTGTCTCGAAAAATGTGCAATGCAGTTAAAGTTCGGTTTACAGTGTGATTTTTCGTGTTAACCGAACTTAACTATGAAAGACTACCCACAAAGTTCGGCTAGATCTGTGCTAGTTTCTCAGACGATTTGTTGAATTTCAAAAAAAAATCAGTCTTAACGGCTCTATTTCCCCTGGTTTTCAAAAAAATTTAAAGCTTTGGAAATTAAAAGTTCGGTTACCTGCTAAATGTTTGGAAGCATCAAGTTCGGTTACCTGAAAAATTTATACATGTAGCCGAACTAACAAGACGGACTCAAATAAAATTGTTAAGTTTTAAGTTCGGTTACCTGTCATTTTTTTACTAGGTAGCCGAATAAGTCTCTGTATCTTCTGATTTATTTATTTTGTTAAGTTTTTTTATACCTATATTTTGTCTGTTAACCGAACTTTGGGACTACGAAGTTCGGTTGCTTAATATTTTTGGCCTAATATCCGAACTACTTATTGTATCTCACAATTTTTTGTGTAATTAAGTTCGGTTAGATCGGTAACTAAGCCTAATAGCCGAACTAATCCTTTAAAACACACATTAAAAACCAAATTATCAAATTCCTTTACTAATCCACGATACCATGACTAATTTTTGCAAACACACAAACATAAAGCAAACTACCAAATCCGCAATAAAAAAGTTTTCTAAACATAAGAAACCAAACTACTAATTGTTGCAATCATTCATTCACGACGACCACCACGACAAACTCTTTTATTCTTGCGTTTAGGAGGAGCTTGAGCTTGTCCTTCGTCGTCATTTGGGGTGTCCTCTCCATGCTTTGTTGATCAACCATCCGACTTGAACCTTCCCCTTATCGAAGACTCCTCTTCACTGGCATGGTCTGGCTTGGATCAACAATATTGGGTGATAAAACCTTAGTCTATTGGGTGTAGAGATCTGTTTGTTCTCGAGTGTTCATCTGCTCTCTACTTCGGATTTTTGCCATCATTTTCTTCAACAATTTCGTACCTACCTTCACCTTTTTTCAATCAAAAGCATAAATAACTATTATTTTTTAATACTTTATAACAATTTGAAAAGCAAAAATAAGAGAAAATATACCGGGGCATTCCATAAGTTCAAGGCCTCATCACCACAGGTAGGCATATGCTTCTGAACTCTCTGAGCCTCTCTCCATTTCCTTCGCTTTCGCTTTCTCAGCACGGGCTTGTTGGACTATATTTATTACAAGAGGATGAGAAATATTTTCATATCATTCCATATATCCCTCGTCAGTGGCATTTGGATCATCATACGAATCTACACACTCTTCAAGTGGAAGAAGATAATTCTCAAAGTTGTTACAGTGGTCCACTGATGGAGCACGTTCATATTTTAGGTTAAAATATTCGACGGTGTTCTTAGTTCCCCGCTTCTTCACCTTGAAGTTTTCCACTTGTGGTACAGTTTGGACACAACAAAGTTGCCTCAATACTCTTCGAGGATTATACATTGCACAACCTCCAGGATAAAACAACGGTCCATTATAACCCGTGATAGGTGAGAAATCATCAACCTCGACTTCTTCCTCTTCATCTGATGGAATAGTGTATGGATGGAAAACAACATCTTCAAGCGTTTCATTATCCAATCTCTCACTCAAATTCAACAGGATTTTTTCTTTACCCTTCATCTGTGCGTTCAAAAATTCGTATTTACCAGTTGTAGACTTCCCATAAAGCCAAGGAGTCTTAGCATGAGACAATTTCAGTTTAGGGAAGTGGTCGTACACCCAAACCTATGAGAAGGAGCCCAAATGATAGATTTGCAGTATGATTAGTAACAACACACATTCATTTGGCTACAAAAATAAAAATTCACTTATCAATAAAAAGTTTGGTTTGTTCGCAAATATCTCTTGCAAACCGAACTATTGTTTGTATACTATTTTGAAACACACAAAGGATAATTTGACGGGGTACCTGAATAAGGGTGTATAAGCCTCCAAGTTGACAAGTCTTAAGCCTCGAAGCTTTTCTGAGCTCCTCTTGAACGAATGCAAGAACCGTTGTGTCCCAAGAGTAGTTGTTCACCTAATCAAGGTTCTCCAAAAGTTGCAGGTAATGGGCATTTACCAAGTTCCCAGAAGTATCGGGGAAGAAAATGGTTCCTAGTTGATATGACAAATATGTAGCCACATGGTGCTTAATCTTCTCCGGTGTCATCACCAACTTTTCATCCCTAACCAAATATTTTGTCCCTCCAAACTCCTCTTTCAAAACTTTGATCTTGAACTTTTTCAACTTCTTCTTCAACGAGTGGTGTTCCTCAATCTCATTATACTCTTCACATTTCTTAGGCTCTTTAACAGCTCGTCTAAACTCACAGTGTCGTGCCCTTGCCCCATCCTAAACACTTTTCAACCAATTTTTCAAGAGCTTCATAACCCATGGAGGGATCGTAGCCTTCTCGAACACTTTTTCCCATAATTGGTAGGCCGGTGATTGTCTTGCAATCATCCGGAGTTATTGCCATCTCGCCAAATGGTAGATGAAAGGTATTCGTCTCTGGATAAAGCCTCTCGGCCAATGCATAAACAACAACATTATCAAAATTTTGGTGCGTATTTTGTATCGCGTTCCATA
Source organism: Papaver somniferum (assembly GCF_003573695.1). Classification (NCBI taxonomy): domain Eukaryota; kingdom Viridiplantae; phylum Streptophyta; class Magnoliopsida; order Ranunculales; family Papaveraceae; genus Papaver; species Papaver somniferum. Next base: position 144,922,798 of record NC_039365.1, on the reverse strand, counting down.
GTACACAATCAAATACCGCAAACCGGACCTCATCACACTCGTCTCTTATATCCCATATCTTGTTCTTCTGACCTTTCAAACAACGAACCACACTATTATGATCCTACAAAAACAAAATCATATCTTATATACTAATATATAGAAAAATATATGTCAAAATATAATAAAATGACTGAAAAATCTTGATGGTTAAGATTCAATACCTTTGTCGCAAAGATCTTGGCAGCCCATGAGTTTTTATAGCCAAACAATACCTCCCCTTGGTCTTTTGGAGTACCATAAGTTGGGTTCTTTGGCGGGAAACACAAATCCTTATGAGGAATGTATGCATATCTAGCACAAGGATTTTTGTGCGTCTTTCTAAGTTTATCTTGAACTATTTCTTCTTGTTCCTCTTCCTCTTCCTCATCCTCCGAGTCCTCCTCTGATTCGTCATCTTCATTTTCTCCATCCTTATCTCCTTCTTCCTTATCTTCTGTCATTTTATTCATCCTTATCTCATTCTTCTTCTTCATGTGGTTCCTCTTCTCCCTCTTGATTATGGTCTTGATTACCCATCTCTTCCACAATCTCTTGATCAACTTGTTGGAGTACATTGTCAAAATTATCTCTATTGAAATCATCTTGGATGACAATACCCGGTAATGACCCACCTCCAAACTTAGCATTTTTGGTTCCACATTTATTGGTACCACAGTGTACTCTGCCTCGAGGCGTTGGAGTTATCATATCTTCCAGTAAATGTTGGTTGGATTTTTTACCTTTGCCAATAATCAAGAAAAAAAAATATATTAGGTTAACCGATAAATGATTGACTAAATCATACGCAAAATAAGGGTTCTCAGCATAAGGTTTGGTTAGGAGCAAAAGTTCACGAAAAATAGGCCAACTCTAATTTTGTGTTCCAGAGACTAGTTCGGTTAGTCAAGTTTTTTTGCGAAAAAACCGAACTCCACATATATGCAATTAGGGAAGAGTTCGGTTAGTCAAGTTTATTTGCGAACAAACCGAACTCCACATATATGCAATTAGGGAAGAGTTCGGTTAGTCAAGTTTTTTTTGCGAACAAACCGAACTCCACATATATGCAATTAGGAAAGAGTTCGGATAGTCAAAATTTTTGCAACAAATCGAACTCCACATAATTGCAATTAGAGAAGAGTTTGGTTAGTCAAGTTTTTTTGCGAACAAACCGAACTCCACATATATGCAATTAGGGAAGAGTTCGGTTACGAAAATCTAAAAAAAGAAATATGTGAACAAACCGAAGTCCATATGTATGCATTAATGGTAAAGTTCGGTTAGAAGGAAAAAAAAAATTAAATGCGAAGGAACCGAACTCCACATATATCCACTGAGGTTAAAGTTCGGTTAAAGCCGAACTCAACATAGTGGGCAAAATAGCAAAATTCGATTACAAGGTTTCAATAGTTTTTTTTTTTGGTGTAATAATGGTAAAGTTCGGTTACAAAACAGCCTTAACACTTTTTGTGAACCAATCGGTAACCTAATTTTAAATTTCGTGGAACCGAACTGTTCTTCGTGTTCTTCCTTTCAGGATGTTCGGTTAAAAAACTAGGGTTTTTCCGAAACTCCACCTAGCCGAACAACACACTGTAACTTCCATTAAAAACCTATTTTGATGATTTCTATTCAATTTAACCAATCAAAAATAAATTAAAGTAATGAGTTTGTAAGAAAATACCTGCGGATTTTCATAGTGACAGTTTCAGGGTTCCTATTGCGTCTTTGGTACCCGATTATTGCTTTTCCTTCCGGAGATTTGCTAGATGTGCTAATAAGGGACCTTCTCCTGGGAGTCTTGGGGTTTTCTTTCGACGATCCAAAATCGATTATACTTGATTGATTAATTGGTGATGAAAATTTTATGAATCGACGACTAATCGATGAAGACGGCGTTGAAAGCAAGAAGACTAAGAGAAGAAAAAAATTCTCCCAAAACTTGTTTTGTGCAGCTAGGCAGAGGGGTCTGATTTTGGCTTTATGTTAATAGATTAGATTAAGTTAAATTTATATTTTGGTGGTTATTAGTTTAGTTTTAATCTTAATTAGGGTTAAGGGCAAATTAGTAATATCTACATTTTAGGACATTCCTTATAATTATAGGGTAGATGGCCTTAGAGCTAGCACTATGGTGGCATTCATCCCTTCCCTATCCCTCAAAAGCCCAAAAAAGAACATCTACTATGGTCTCCCATATCCCTACATGAGTAGGAATATCCCTCGCTTTCCCTACAAGGAGGATCACATCTGATCCCTCTTGTAGGGAAGGGAAATCACACGGCTACTCAGTTGCCGTATTTTTTTACGCTTTACGGCTACTGGGTAGCCGTTTCTGGTTTTTAAAGTTTTACCTAAAAACTTTCCTTTTTCACTCTCTTTTTTTTTACTAAAACTCTTTTTTTACCAATTATATCTATTTTTTACTTATTATATATCTTTTTTTTACTCTAAAATATCTTTTTTAACCTAGAGAAATATATTCTTACATAAAAAAAGAATTGGAAAAAAAATACGACGCTTGACACTATTCATACGGCTATTGTTTCGCGTAAGGAAGGGATGAGAAGACACCATAATAAGGTTGCCTTCGTGTTTCGCGTAGGGAAGGGATGAGAAGACACCATTATGAGATTGTCTTCCTTGTGATATCCCTTCCCTACATTTGAGGGATAGGTTGACTTCCTTATGCTATCCCTTCACTACATTTGAGGATAGGGAAGGGATAGAGGACACGATAGTGCTAGCTCTTATAAAACAATGCTCCACCAAGAAAAAGCTGGTCCCCAAAAAAATGTTCTATGTTTACGGCTGTAAATTGAAAACAACAATGGGACCGAGCAGTGCCTTAGTACTCCAAAGAAACCTCATGCATTGTGATTAGTAGTGTTTTTAATTCTCCCAGCTATTGTCCCTGCAAAATAGCCCGTGCCGAATTCCCTAGTCAGCATTATAAACCAACTCGCAACTGATAGAGCCACAAACTCATGCAATAGATGATTACTACTAAAGAGACCTTAATTTCTAAACCAAAAAGAAAACACACAAACGAAGCACATTGAACAAAAACAAAGAGAAACAAACTATACTACCTTTTCCTAATCGCCCCACGATATACTACATTGAACAAAAACAGAGATACACAAACTATACTATCTCTCCCTAATCCCCCCAATATTCGGTATACTTATGAGATTAAACACGCAAAAGAAGCATAACAGTCTGTATCACGATACCCACTGGACAATCCAACAACTGCAATCCCTACTTCATCTCCTCGTACAAAAGCGAGCATCAAAATGGAACATTGAGATCTCAATAAACAGAATTTCCATTTCAATCTCTAAAATGTGTGAAGAGATTGGTAAAGAGAGCACCTGAACTTAAACTCTATAATGCCAGTTTAAAGCAACACTTCTTTATTGAAAATCCAGCTGAAAGGCACCAGACGATCTTGCTTGTTTTTCTTTGCTAGAGCTTGAGCTCTCTCTTCCAACCTTCTGATTCTTGGAGTCAACCCGCAAACATACTCTTGAGCTTTCCGTCCTTCAGCTGAGAGACCAGTTATTTTGGCCACATTCCACCTCCCCACGAGAAATTCCAATATATCAGCATAATCTTTAGCAGTGTAAACTCCAAGGCGTTGGGCAACAGATGAGAAGTGCTCAAAGAGGTTGTCATCTTGACCGTCATACATTAGGTGAGCTGGCATTGCAATTTTCTTCCTCATCATATCGGCAAAAGCCAATACAGTACCATCTGGGTCAATCTCGAAAAGCTTTTCAGATATCTTGGTATATGCAGTTTCATGACGCTTTTCATCAGCAGCAATAGTTCCACAAATTTGTGCAAGTTTTAAGTCCCCATGCTCCTTGGCATGCCTGGCTGTGTTTCCATGGGAGATAAAGGTTGCTCTCTCCTGAAATGAGGTGTAGATAAATCCCAGATACGGGTTGTTTTCTGTCCGAGGATCCTGTAAAAATCATAAAAGAACAAAAACAATTAAGTATTTACACGGAAATTTTTTTAGCAGCACCGTAGCCAAGCATTTGGCAGTTATTAATGTCAGCAAATTGTTGTTTTAACCACAGTTAGCTTGCCAATTTTTTTCTGCCAACAAAATCTCTATGCCGATACTGCATATATTTATTTTTTCTGGGGAGGCCAGACTGTGTATAAGAAAACGAACATTTACCTGATATTCATGAAGAAAGAACAAATTCGATTTAATCTTCTAAAATGTATTACATACTTATGAGAAAGTTTAATTAATGATAGTGTTCAAGCCCTTAGCTGCCCCAAAGATAAGATGCATACGATGAAGTCTACGTTTGGTGCCCCATGATCAACGGTGTCTGGAATTATGCGAACTTAAACCATCAAATCATGAGATCTTAATGAAACAGTACCCTAAGTATTTGATTTCACAATGTTCCACTAATTAAAGGACCAATAAAAAGAGAACATACGGATCAGATTTTGATATCATGAGCATAACCCAACTCCTAAGCAAGCAGTAATCAAGATGAAGCAAATACAAATGCAACTACGACCTCGCTATCTTCTCAGACCTATGAAACTACGAGTCCCTGAAACAATCGATATTGCGGAATACGACTGATGTCAACATATTTCCATACCGGTTGATACTGTTCCCATGCATCAGTTGCTGAAAAGCTTGAGTTATTGATTGTGACCAATGATCATCACTGTAATATATTCACTTCAACTTACTAACTAAATGGAGTACTATTGCACCACAAATTTATCCTGGCCGAGAAACTTATCACTCTTTAAAAATTTGGAAAACAAATAGTAATTGAATATCATTGGCGTAGAGACTTTGTTCCCAAAAAAATGGCAAACTAACTGTGGTGCTGCTAGAGCAAACAAATTTCCTATTTACAGCATAAATAGTAAAATACTTAAGAGAGAAAACTCTAAAACAAAAGTTGGAGTTCAGCAACTTTATTAGATTCTTAGTAAAGATCTTACCATTCCTGAACCGATAAGATACTGAATTGTCTTCTCAATTTGCTTCATATCTACTCGCCCAGATAGATAGAGATACTTGTTGAGAAGGTCCCCATGCCTATTCTCCTCGGCAGTCCAAGCCCTTGTCCAACGAGCCCAAGAAGTAGGGCTTGCGCCTAAATAGTTTTCCCCGGTGGAGATAGATCACAAGATGAAAATGTATTTATTGACAGAGGATTAAGGCTACAATAATAAGACAAAAAAGAACGAAAACGTCCAAGCTCAATAAAATGGATCATACCTGTTTCATCCCTGACTCCATCCAAAGTGTTAAGCATTGTTTGGTATGTTGGAAGGGCTTCTTCCGTGATCATATCTCCAACCAGACAAACAAAGTAATCATCGGGGATCTCCTTTGCTCTCTCTCTCAGCTCCTTGACTTGATCATAGAACCCATCTGAGGCTGGGTCAGGTAGGAAATCTTGTGGTTGCCAACACTTCTCAACAGGCTTCAAGTGTACCAAGATATTGTCATCTGCCCAATCTTCTAAGCCCTTGAAAATCTCAATCTTTTGAGGTGGCATGGAGTGGGTTACTTGAACATGCACCTCGCGTGGAGGGGTGAAGGGTTTCTTCGCATTCTCCGTCTCCCTGAAATAAACAGTGGAATTCCTTAAGCACGCTATCGATTATTTTCAATTGAATTACAGGTGAGAAAATAATTGACATTTCAAAACATAAAAAATAAACAATCGAACCTAATTTTCAACAAATAAAGAAAAGTAGGCATCAGAAATTCTTGAAAGCGAAAGGAAAAATTCTTTGAATCATAACCAACTCAAATCCCACACTCAATCACAACAAAACACTCAGACAAATCCCAATTTTGTAAAATCACCAGAACTAACTGAGCCAAAAAAAATCCAACCCCAAAGAAAAAAAATGAAAATCAAAAAGATATCTCAATTACTTCCTACACCATATACATTTCGGTGAAATTACAGAGCAAATTAATTCAATCAAAAATTAAAGAAAACAGAACCACAAAACAAGGATATCCCACCCCCCACCCCCACCCCCACCACCCCTGTTGAATAGGGAATGAGAAATTAAACAAAAACCCACAACTCATCTCCCAAACAATCATTAAAGACAACTGAAATCAAAACTTTCAGGAATCAAATTTGCCACAGTAATCCAAATAATGGAAGAAGCAAATCCAGATCATGATTCATAGATATTATCGATGAAAAAATACTAAATTAAAAGACCCCCACAAATTATAGAACGATTACATTGACAAAACCTATGAGATCTTAAAGAAAGAAAACGGAAAAAAAAAAATCAAAAGATGTACGGATATGGAGATGGAGCTTACTTAGCGGAGGTTCGGAGAGCGGAAGCCATGAAAATTTTAGGAGATCTGACATTGGCAACATTTGGGAAACCAAAGGATGGAAGCTTTTGAGGAGATTGAAATGTTGGAAGATTGAATTGCAGAGCCATTTTTCTTTCTTCGGTTTTTCCTTCCTCACTGTTGCTTCTCTCTTTTTATGTTTATTTTTCTTTCTTTTCTTTTTGGGTTTCGCTTTTTCTGCGACAAGAACACACACGTGCTATAGATTATCTGAATCAGAATCTGAATCTGAATCTGAATCTGAATCAATCTTAACCATGGATTTTACTTCAATGTTTCCAAGTGTATAACCCCTTAAAGGGCAATTCCAATGCTAATGTTCAAATGAAAAACTTTGTTGAGCCCGATGGATGGCCAAATTGGTTTCTCCATTATGGAGAGGAAAAATTAAGAAAAGGGAGAAATGAAATGTATCTTCTGACTTTACTCTTGTATTTATAGAAAAGGGTAAAACTGCCATTACGAAAATACATAAAATGAAATTTTGGGCTAGATTGGGAAAGAAACTGATATTTTGGGTCTAAATATCAAAATGTGAAAGAATGGAGTTGATAGTGAAGGATCCATTTTATGGAGCTTTTATATGTTGAACCCATATAGTAAGGGGGTTATAGTATTTTTCATTTATGGAAAAGAAGTGGGCGGTTGAGAGTTAAGCGCTCGGACGAAGTCCCAGCGCTGGCGCTGGTAGTTCAAGCGCTGGTGATTCAAGAAGAAATGCGAGTGATCGTAGAAGAGTCGCCGGCGTTTCAATCAAGACCGCTAACGGCTACTTTAAACGGTCACCGGAACGGCTAGTTTCTAGCTCCATAAATACGGCTCGAGTTTGATCTCACAAATTCACAACAATCTTTCATCCAATTAATCTTTTCTTAATTTCAATTTCTTTCAATTTTAAATCATGAATTCTGTTTTTGATTCTTCTGAGGAAGATATGGAGATGGATGAAATGTTGTATGAAGAAGAGGAAGAAATGTGTATCGAGTTTTTGCGTCAAATGGATGAAGATGCAAATCAAGATAGAAGAAGGCGAAATTTTATGTTGCAATTACAATTCGGGATCATACAAAGCCTTTAGAGCCATATGAAGCTGCGACTAGAAGATAGACTTGGCGAGATCGACATTTTTACCACGAAAATATGATGCATGATTATTTTAATCATGATTGTGTTTATTCCGATGAGGATTTTCAGCGACGATTCTGGATGGGCCGCAATTTGACGCAAAGGATTATTGCCGAGCTTTGTCAGGTAGAACCTTTATTTAATTATCAGTATGATGCACGACATGTACGAGGCTTTAGCCCCGAACAAAAGGTCACTGCGGCCCACCGTATACTATGTTATGGGGTACCGGCGGATTCCACGGATGATTACATCCGTATTTGGAAAACAACTACCTTTAGATATCTCAAATTGTTTTGCGAAACAATTGTCGAGCATTTTGGTCCAACCTTTTTAAGAAAGCATACTCAGGAAGATATTCAAAGAATAACTGAAGAAAACACCGTGAGGGGTTTTCTAGGAATGCTATGTAGTCTTGACTGCATCGCTGGACGTGGCATGCGTGTCCTGTTGAATGGGAAGGACAATATAAGGGTCATTGTCAAAAACCAACTGTAATTTTAGAAGCTTCAGCTAGCTATGATTGTTGGTTTTGGCATGCCTTTTTTGGACTCCCGGGTTCAAATAACGATCTCAACGTTTTGTATAAGCCACCATTGTTTGAAGATCTTAAGAATGGGATCGCGTCGCTCTGTAATTTCACCATCAATGGTCATGACTACACTCAGGGTTATTATCTAGCAGACGGAATCTATCCAGAATGGTCAACTATGGTTCAAGCTTATAAACAAATAGGTTTTGGACTGACGATTTTGAAGGATATGAAGTACTTCAACACCTAACAAATGAAATGCAAAAAGGATGTTGAACGCGTTTTTGGCATACTGAAAAGGAAGTTTGCCATCATAGTTGGGCCGACACGCTTTTTTTATCTTCAAGAAATGAACAAAATTATGATGACTTGTATCATTCTGCATAATATGGTCATTGAAGAAATCAGGCGTGACCCAACCTGGACTAGTTTTCCAAATGAAGATTTGGCGCCCAATCTTGTGGTGGAGCATGGGTGTCCAACAAGAAAATATGGATTTGCCACTGACAGACTCAAAAACCGAGGAATCTATGAACAACTAAGACAAGATCTAACTAAAGAACATTTGGGCTTTAAAAGGAGCAAGAGACGATGCACGGGGGCGAGGCAGGGGTAGGGGGAGAGGCAGATAGATGTTATTTTCAATTTAATGTTTTCAATTTAGTGTTGTTTATTTAAATTAATATGTTTTTTAATTTAAAGTTGTTTGTTTAAAATGAAAATTGAGGCAATTACATTAAAAGTGATTTTAAATAAACGAGTACAATTAAATTACACAAGAATTAACATCAGTTATTAAGACTGTATTCATCTTCGTTTTCTTCGGAGACATCATTTTCGTCTTCTTCCACATTCACATACTGGCCAGTTTGTTGAGGGGGGACTATGTTAGAGCACTGCTCGGTCGAACTCGCATGAGTTGCTATCTCAAGCATGTTTGTCAATGTTAATGATCAAAACTATAAGTCTTGATTTCTAGTTTACTTATATCTAAGTCTCGAACTAGGATAGAAAGTGTAGTTGAGCTCAAGATTCCATGGCGATCATCATACAAAGACGAAGAACTAATCAAGAAAATGGTGGAACTTCATCGACTAAAAGATATGTAGAGACTTGAACTTATTTATCACTCAAAAGTCTATCTACTATATCTCTTATCTTAAGACAAAACTCGTTTTGCTATATAGACTTTGATTATACACATTTGCTATTTCGAGCCGAGTTTATCTCGCTTATCTATTTATCGAAATATGTGTTGGTAAGATTTCGCTTTGGCCAAGTTCATCTTTACTAGTGACGAAAGTCATATTAAGTTTAAATTACTTGAAAATTGCTTTGACGAAAAATAGTGTGTGAAGAACAACTATATAACGTCCTCTAAGAATGTTTCAATGATTGAAATTAGAGTTTAGATTATATAAACATGGTTGGATATAAACATTGTGTGGTAACTCATACATGTATAAATCCTTATTCCTTGAACCAAAGTATGCGTACTTTGCTGCTCAGGAAAACCGGAACTAGAGTCCGCGTACTGTCGGAGGTTCTCATCCCGAGAATTTCTGTTGGACTTTGTGAATTAAAAAAAAACTTATTCCGGGTAATTAAGTCCGCGTACTTGAGTTGGTTATTTTCTAAAAACGATTATTCGTGAACTTAAACTTATATTAACTAATGAATGCAAGTTTGCAAACCGTGGCTATAAAGTGCATGAATCGATTCGAGTGAATCAAATCGTTTTTGCTTCGATTGTGTCTTGTATACTTCTATAAGATCTAAGCAATTGAACAACTATCTAACTAGTTCATTTGAGTCATTTGAACTAGTTATGGTATATAAGAATATGGTTGATATGAAATGCTCATATGGCTAACCATTTGGTTAAATACTGTTGAACCAACTAGATGTACATGTTTGGGTACGGTTACACAAACCTAAATAAATGTGCATTTGATTTGTGTGTAACAAGCTAAGTTTCGTTCTAACAGTTGAAAGATATTAGCTTGAATCTAATCAGGTTTTCATCTAACGGTGAATATTGAATGCTTTGTTACTAAGCTAACATTGATTACAAAACCTGATTTGAAATATTATATAAGGGAGACTCTAGCAACTTGAAAACCTAATCCCCACACCTCCTGTGGGATACTAGTTGTATTAGCTAGAATCGATTCTCCTTTAACCTTAGGTTTCTACCGAGACCCTGTAGGTTAACGACTTGAAGACTTCATTGGGATTGTGAAGCCAGACCAATACTACTTTTCTAGTAGTTGTGTGATATGATCTTGTTGTTTCTATCGTACTAAGCACAATCGTAAGACTGGCTTGAGATTGATTTCTCTGATAGGAAAGATATAAAAAAAGTCACAGACATCTTCATTTCATCGTTTGTGATTCCGCAATATCTTCTTTCTCTAGTCGATTAATATTATTGTGAGGTGATTGATAATACTGAGCTGTTCTTCGGGAATATAAGTCTGGTTTATCAATTGGTTCATGTTCACCTTGATTTATCAAAAGACGGAACAAAAACTCGTAGGTATTTCTGTGGGAGACCGATTTAATTACCGTAGACTTTTATGTGTGATGCAGATTTGTTTATTAAAGTCTTCGACTTTGGTTCGTAGCAACTCTTAGTTGTGGGTGAGATCATCTAAGGAAATCAAGTGTGCAGTATCTTGCTGGGATCAGATACGTAAGGAGCGCAACTGTACCTTGGATCAGTGTGAGATTTATTGGGGTTCAACTATAGTCCATAACTAATTTAGTTTGTAGTAGGCTAGTGTCTGTAGCGGCTTAATATAGTGTGTGTTCAATCTGGAGTAGGTTCCGGGGTTTTTCTGCATTTGCTGTTTCCTCGTTAACAAAACTTCTGGTGTCTGTGTTATTTCTTTTCCGTATTATATTTTGTTATATAATTGAAATATCACAAGTTGTGCGTGAAATCAATCGATTGGGAAATTCAACCTTTGGTTGTTGATTGAAATTAATTGATACTTGAACATTGGTCTTTGGTACCGTATAAGTGATTTCTCTTGTATTCAATTAGACTCGCAGATTTCTATTTGCTCGAGTAAGTATTGAATCAAGAAAGAGAGATATAACTCTTTGATATACTTTTATTAAGATTGAGTCTGACTGTTAAGTTAATTCTCTTAAAAGTATATTGGAGTTAGTCCATACAGATTCTTAATCGAAATATTGGGTGTGGTTGTTAGACCCCATCTTTTTCAATTGGTATTAGAGCAGACAAACACGTTTAAAGACATTAAAAGTCTGTGTTTGTAACGATCTGACTCTATGGACAGAAATTCTATGTCCATAAACGTACCACCAGCTTTCGATGGCTCAAACTACCTATGGTGGAAAATTGTTATACGTGATTTTCTTCAAGATCGTGATTTTCAAACATGGGTACGTGTTGTTAATGGCTATGATCCTCCGTTTAATACAGAAGGTGATGTATCTATACCTAAGGATATTGGTAGATATAGTCCAGAAGAAATCCTTGCTGCAAAGAAAAATTCTGACGACTTAAATGCTATCATACATATGCCATTACCCCAGATCTTTAGCACCATGTGACTACGTGCACTAAGTCTAAAGAAGTCTGGGATATCTTAGAAACCGTATTCGAAGGAGATACCAGTGAGAAAGAATCTAGGCTTCAAAACCTAAATTCTGATTGGGAAAACCTCCGTATGGCAGATGAAGAAACATTTGGTGAGTTTAATCATAAAGTGTCTGAAATTGTTAATGCATTTTTTGCATTGGGTAAGACCATTCCTGAAAAGGACACTGTGATGAAAATTCTCAGATCGTTGCCATCTAGATACGATTCTAAGAAGCATGCCATCATTGAGGGAAAAAACCTTGATACTCTTTCCAGAAATACTCTTGTTGGAAAGTTAAAAATTCTTGATCAAGATTATGTTCGAACATCTGCATTCAATGTTTTTTCCAGCACAAGTGAAGCCTCTAACTTATCTTGGGCCGATGAATGTTGTTCAAATAGTGTTGCTTTCAATAAATCACTGATAACAGAAAGAATCAAAGAATTTGTAAAAAGAATCAATAGATGTGATGAACATCTTTTGTCAGTTTTTGCTTCAGACGATTCAATAGAAGAAGAATCTCTTCAAAGTGTCAACGTCTTGGATACGTCTAATGGATGTAATGAACCCTCAACTCTTGCAGCAGAAACATCCACCTACTCAATTTCTGATTCAGAACTTGAATCTGACACATAGATTTTTGAATTCTTGAATATATAGGTTCTTCAAGAAAATCTCCAATTAAAAGCTTTATTGAAGAAACTTGAATCATCAATCCAGGTGAAAAATCTTGAGATAGATTGTCTTAATGATAAGCTCACCAGAACCATAGTTCTAAAGGATAAAGAGATTAATACTCTTAAGGATGATCTACAGAGATTATCTGGAAGTTCTGACAAAATTTCAGCAATGCTATTCGGTCAGAAATCATTTGGAAACACAAATGGTTTAGGATTTAAAGGAAAAACTGCAGGCACAATCAATCCCATTGCTCCTATTGATCATGGAAGAATGAAGGTTGATGGTTGTGATAAACAGAAGGCAATTCAACAAGAAAAAGAATCTTTATTGGTTTGTTTGTTTTGTGGAAATGCAAATCATGTTCAAAGCACGTGTTGGAGATTCAAAAGGAACAACAAAAGAATTTCCAAACTTCAAAAGAACATGCAAGAGATGAATCTGGATAATCAACGTGGTTTTCCTAAAACCGGTGCTTCCAGAGTCAGAAGAGGTAGAAAATATGTTTATACAACAAACCTTAATAAAAGAGAGGAGCGGTTGGCTCACATCGTCACTGTCTAATATCAGTGACGTTCGCATCCTCATCTTTAACTTGAGAAAATGAGGTTTGCGTCTATGTGTCTGAAGTGGTGTATTATCTTGGTTAAGAAAATATTCTCCTAGCCTTATAGATATAAGATCATTAAATCACGGAAGACTTGTTCTTCTAGGGTTTGGGCGTTCATAAGTCTATTTATAATTGTTTGTAGTTTCTTTTTCTCCTTAGAAGATACAGTTTCATGGCTCCTGTAACTAGAAGCACCACAAATAAGGATGCAGTTGAAGCAGTTAATGTGTATCAGTGTAAAGGAATCTCTTCCTCAAGGGTGAAAAAAGTGAAAGCTACAAATAATGGAGAAGGTTCTTCCTTTAACTACCTCTTATCTGTTTATCATCTTGATAATAACTTTAGAGGTTTGGTGAATGATTTCATCAACAAAAGAAATGATTTAAAATCTCAAATTGTTTCTTCTTTAAAGGAGATAACTCACTATGAACAAATGTTGTCTCTAACAAAGAACACCTTGCGTGAGCTAAAAAGAGAACTTAGTGAGCCGACTGATATTTCTGAAGATTTAGAGGAATTGAACGATCCCATTATCAATGGGTTTTTCAATAAAGAGAAGGAATTCTTGGTAGATGCTCTGAGAAAGCTCTACAATGCCTAGTAAATCTTCTTATGAGAATTTTATTCTTGTGTTTTTAGGAAGAATAACTAGAGTTTGGAATAGTCATTATTGTGATTACACATAGTTATGTCCAACGTTTTCATCTTCATGTTTTTAGGTTTATTTGTTTAAATTCTAAAAAGTTGTTTGGAAGATGATTTTTGCAGTATTAATATTTATGGTTTTATATTTTGCAAATTTGTTATGGGATATGTGTGTTTGCGTCCGTGAACTATGATTGTCCCATAACTTGTCAATAGTTAAGTCTTTCGTATGTCGATATCCATGTATTGATAAAAGAATGAATGGATTTTTGACATTACAAAAGTTTTAAGCCTATTATGTCATTATGCAAGTGTTGATGGAAGATAGGATGAACTCTTGTTTATGGAGATTGTGTCTATTGTATGTCATTGTGCAAATAGTGATGGAAAATAGAATGAATCATTGTATATTCCGCAGTATTGATCTTCCCTGATCCATTTTTTATGTATATACTGTGTGACTCCGTAAGTTCTCTTATGTTGAGCATTTACGATTAAATTGATCATGGGTTTTCTTGTGGTTAATTTAATTGAGTATTTATGGATTCAAATTCTTATTCGTATGTGATTTGTTATGTCCAAAGAAATTCTTCTTTTTTTTATGAAAGTAAGGTCGCTCTTGTTGTTCTTTCGGGAATGACATTTTATGGGGGAGAGTTCTTAATTGAACTTGTGCTTAATTGCCAAATCTTTGTGGGGAGTGCGGATGTGGAATATTATAGGGGTTATCTTGTATATTTATAAACTCCTTGATGAATACATTTAGCTTCGGCTATATGATGGCATCTAAAAAGTTGATATGTGCTTTCTTTTGGTCATGAAATGTCTCTATGGAAATTTCATTAGGATCCCACTAGTTTTTGTACCTTTGCCAATTTTATTGACAAAAAGGGGGAGAACTAATGTGTAATTCACACTACAAATACATATGCTTTTCGGATCATTATTTAAGGGGGAGTGGTTTCCATGTGAGATGGAGTATTGACTAAGGGGGAGTGATACATATCACCATAGTATTGTTGTCGAAGTTGTGATACAATTGAAATTTGATGTTATATAATAATATTATGACATTGTATAACAATGATTGAGAATTCTTGTTTTCTCATTGTTATGACTACGGATTTTCAACAACGGTGATATTAAACTTACAACCTTTGGGATCATTGGAGTACTTGGAAGTGACGAAGATTTCGAGTAATGTTGAATAACAAAGAAGATCAGGCATGTGGAAGAGAATCTATAAAAGTTTATTTATCTATTTTTTTATTCCATATGTATTGATAGTTTTGTCACTAAAATTGACAAAGGGGGAGATTGTTAGAGCACTGCTCGGTCAAACTCACATCCGTTGCTATCTCAAGCATGTTTGAGAATGTTAGTGATCAAAACTATAAGTCTTGATTTCTAGTCTATTATAGCTAAGTCTCAGACTAGGATAGAAAGTGTAGTTGAGCTCAAGGACTTCATGGCGATTCATCATACAAGAAGAAGAACTACTCAAGGAACCGGTGGAACTTCTCGACAAAAAGGTATGTGAAGACTTGAACTTATCTATCACTCAAAAGTCTATCTACTCTATCTCCTATCTTGAGACAAAAGTCGTTTTGCTAAATAGACTTTGATTATACACATTTGCTATTTCGAGCCAAATTTTTCTCGCTTATCTATTTCTCGAAATATGTGTTGGTAAGCTTTCGCTTTGGCCAAGTTCATCTTTATTAGTGACGAAAGTCATATTAAGTTTAAATTACTTGAAAATTGCTTTGACGAAAAATAGTGTGTGAACAACAACTATATAACGTCCTCTAAGAATGTTTCAATGATTGAAATGAGAGTTTAGATTATATAACCGTGGTTGGATATAAGCATTGTGTGGTGACTCATACATGTATAAGTCATTATTCCTTGAACCAAAGTATGCGTACTTTGCTGCTCACGGAAACCGGAACTAGAGTCCGCGTACCTAGTCCGCGTACTGTCGGAGGTTCTCATCCCGATAATTTCTGCTGGAGTTTGTGAATTGAAAACAAACTTATTCCGGGTACTTAAGTCTGCGTACTTGAGTTGGTTATTTTCTAAAAACGATTATTCGTGAACTTAAACTTATATTAACTAAGGAATTCAAGTTTGCAAACCGTGGCTATAAAGTGCATGAATCGATTCGAGTGAATCAAATCGTTTTTGCTTCGATTGTGTCTTGTATACTTCTATAAGATCTAAGCAATTGAACAACTCTTTAACTAGTTCATTTGAGTCATTTGAACTAGTTATAGTAAAGAAGAATATGGTTGATATGAAATGCTCATATGGCTAACCATTTGTTTAACTACTGTTGAACCAACTAGATGTACATGTTTGGGTATGGTTACACAAACCTAAATAAACGTGCGTTTTATTTGTGTGTAACAATCTAAGTTTTGATCTAACGGTTGATATATATTAGCTTAAATCTAATTAGGTTTTCATCTAACGGTGAATATTGAATGCTTTGTTACTAAGCTAACATTGATTGCAAACCCTGATTTGAAATACTATATAAGGGAGAACTCTGGAAACTGGGAAACCTAATCCCAACACCTCCTGTCTGATACTAGTTGTATTATCTAGAGTCGACTCTCCCTTAACCTTAGGTTTATACCGAGACCTTGTAGGTTAACGACTTGAAGACTTCATTTGAATTGTGAATCCAGACCAATACTACTTTTCTGGTAGTTGTGTGATCTGATCTTGCTGTTTATATCGTACTAAGTACAATCGTAAGATTGTATTGAGATTGATTTCTCCGATAGGCATGATATAAAAGAAGTCACAAATATCTTTGTCTCATTGTTTGTGATTCCGCAATATCTTCTTTCGCTAGTCGATTAAGACTATTGTGAGGTGATTGATAATATTGAGCTGTTATTTTGGAATATAAGTCTGGTTTATCAATTGGTTCCTGTTCACCTTGATTTATCAAAAGACGGAACAAAAACTCGTAGGTATTTCTGTGGGAGACAGGTTTATCTATTACCGTAGACTTTTCTGTGTGATGCAGATTTGTTTATTAAAGTCTTCGACTTTGGGTCGTAGCAACTCTTAGTTGTGGGTGAGATCGGCTAAGGGAATTAAGTGCGTAGTATCCTGCTGGGATCAGAGACGTAAGGAGCGCAATTGTACCTTGGATCAGTGTGAGATTGATTGGGGATCAACTACAGTCCATACCGAAGTTAGTTTGGTAGGCTAGTATCTGTAAAGGCTTAATACAGTGTGTGTTCAATTTGGACTAGGTCCCGGGTTTTTTTTGTATTTGCGGTTTCCTCGTTAACAAAACTTCCGGTGTCTGTGTTATTTCTTTTCCGCATTATATTTTGTTATATAATTGTAATATCACAGGTTGTGCGTTAAATCAATCAATTGGAAAATCCAACCTTTGGTTGTTGATTGAAATTGATTGATACTTAAATATTGTTCTTTGGTACCGTTGAAGTGATTTCTCTTGTATTCAATTAGACTCGCAAATTTCTATTTGCTCGAGTAAGTATTGAATCAAGAAAGAGAGATATAACTCTTTGATATACTTTTATTAAGATTGAGTCTGACTGTCAAGTTGATTCTCTTAAAAGTATATTGGAGTTAGTCCATACAGATTCCTAATCGAAATATTGGGTATGGTTGTTAGACCCCAGCTTTTTCAATTGGTATCAGAGCAGGCAAACACGTTTAAAGACATTAAAAGTCTGTGTTTGTAGCGATCTGACTCTATGGACAGGAATTCTATGTCCATAAACGTACCACCAGCTTTCGATGGCTCAAACTACCTATGGTGGAAAATTGTTATACGTGCTTTTCTTCAAGATCGTGATTTTCAAACATGGGTACGTGTTGTTAATGGCTATGATCCTCCGTTTAATACAGAAGGTGATGTATCTATACCTAAGGATATTGGTAGATATAGTCCAGAAGAAATCCTTGCTGCAAAGCAAAATTCTGACGGCTTAAATGCTATCATACATGCCATTACCCCAGATCTTCAGCACCATGTGACTACGTGCACTAAGTCTAAAGAAGTCCGGGATATCTTAGAAACCGTATTCGAAGGAGATACCAGTGAGAAAGAATCTAGGCTTCAAAACCTAAATTCTGATTGGGAAAACCTTCGTATGGCAGATGAAGAAACATTTGGTGAGTTTAATCATAAAGTGTCTGAAATTTTTAATGCATTTTTTGCATTGGGTAAGACTATTCCTGAAAAGGACACTGTGATGAAAATTCTCAGATCGTTGCCATCTAGATACGATTCTAAGAAGCATGTCATCATTGAGGGAAAAAACCTTGATACTCTTTCGAGAAATACTCTTGTTGGAAAGTTAAAAATTCTTGATCAAGATTATGTTCGAACATCTGCATTCAATTTTTTTTCCAGCACAAGTGAAGCCTCTAACTTATCGTGGGCCGATGAATGTTGTTCCAATAGTGTTGGTTTCAATAAATCACTGATAACAGAAATAATCAAATAATTTGTAAAAAGAAGCAATAGATGTGATAAACATCTTTTGTCAGTTTTTGATTCAGAGGATTCAATAGAAGAAGAATCTCTTCAAAGTGTCAACGTCTTGGATACGTCTAATGGATGTAATGAACCCTCAACTCTTGCAGCAGAAACATCCACCTACTCAATTTCTGATTCAGAACTTGAATCTGACACATAGATTTTTGAATTCTTGAATATATAGGTTCTTCAAGAAAATCTCCAATTAAAAGCTTTATTGAAGAAACTTGAATCATCAATCCAGGTGAAAAATATTGAGATAGATTGTCTTAATGATAAGCTCACCAGAACCATAGATCTAAAGGATAAATAGATTAATACTCTTAAGGATGATCTACAGAGATTATCTGGAAGTTCTGACAAAATTTCAGCAATGTTATTCGGTCAGAAATCATTTGGAAACACAAATGGTTTAGGATTTAAAGGAAAAACTGCAGGCACAATCAATCCCATTGCTCCTATTGATCATGGAAGAATGAAGGTTGACGGTTGTGATAAACAGAAGGCAATTCAACAAGAAAAAGAATCTTATTGGTTTGTTCGTTTTGTGGAAATGCAAATCATGTTCAAAGCACGTGTTGGAGATTCAAAAGGAACAACAAAAGAATTTCCAAACTTCAAAAGAACATGCAAGAGATGAATCTGGATAATCAACGTGGTTTTCCTAAAACCAGTGCTTCCAGATTCAGAAGAGGTAGAAAATCTGTTTATACAACAAACCTTAGTAAAAGAGAGGAGCGGTTGGCTCACATCGTCACTGTCTAATATCAGTGACGTTCGCATCCTCATCTTTAACTTGAGAAAATGAGGTTTGCATATATGTGTCTGAAGTGGTGTATTATCTTGGTTAAGAAAATATTCTCCTAGCCTTATAGATATAAGATCATTAAATCACGGAAGACTTGTTCTTCTAGGGTTTGGGCGTTCATAAGTCTATTTATAATTGTTTGTAGTTTCTTTTTCTCCTTAGAAGATACAGTTTCATGGCTCTTGTAACTAGAATCACCACAAGTAAGGATGTCGTTGAAGCAGTTAATGTGTATCTGTGTAAAAAAATCGCTTCCTCAAGGGTGAAAAAAGTGAAATCTACAAATAATGGAGAAGCTTTTTCCTCTAACTACCTCTTATCTGTTTGTCATCTTGATAATAACTTTAGAGGTTTGGTGAATGATTTCATCAACAAAAGAAATGATTTAAAATCTCAAATTGTTTCTTCTTTAGAGGAGATAACTCACTATGAACAAATGTTATCTCTAACAAAGAACACCTTGCGTGAGCTAAAAAGAGAACTTAGTGAGTTGACTGATATTTCTGAAGATTTAGAGGAATTGAACGATCCCATTATCAATGGGTTTTTCAATAATGAGAAGGAATTCTCGGTAGATGCTCTGAGAAATCTCTACAATGCTTAGTAAATCTTCTTATGAGAATTTTATTCTTGTGTTTTTAGGAAGAATAACTAGAGTTTAGAATATCCATTATTGTGATTACACATAGCTATGTCCAACGATTTCATCTTCATGTTTTTAGGTTCATTTGTTTAAATTCTAAAAAGTTGTTTGGAAGATGATTTTTGCAGTAACAATATGAAAAAGTTCCAACTGAATCCTTGTTGGAGTCACACACTATCTTACAAAACTGAGTAACTAGTTTGTAACTCTCTTCATAACTCCCATACTTAGCTTCCATCACTAAGTTCCTAGCCTTCCATGATGTATGATAAGTAATATCAATGAGATGAGAAGCCTTGAAATCCTCTTGAATTTGTCTTGGTCTTGGAATTACTTTTCCAGAGCCATTCTTCAACTGCTCTTTTATAACTTCAGCTACTAATGGAGGGTCTGCAGATCTATTCGGAATCTTGTCTTCTACAATCCTTCCCTTGAAAGTATGGGTTAAGTTCACAGACCTAACCTTAAATGTCGATTGTTTTGGTAGTATTGAAGCAAACACAAACCACTCACACTCAACCTTTCCTCTATGGTCAAACCTATTTTCACACCAAACCCTAAGTCTTTTCTTGTCACTCTTTCGAGCCTTAAATTCACATTCATTTTTAACACAGAATAACTTAAGATGTCTTTTGAATGCATCTTTATCAGGAAAGGTAGTACCTACTATCATTTGTGAAGGATCTAGTGGTTTAACAAAATCTGACTCATCAAAAAGCTCACCAAGTTCATCCTCAAACTCAGGGTTATCATCTTTGAAATCCTTGTAATACTGTGGGTCTTCTTCACCCTCTTTACCTAAACAAGTACAAAACAAAAAGCTCTAGTTAGTTCTGCACCTTCATCACTCATATAAACAAGCCATAACAAAACAAAAACAATAATGGGAGCCCAAAAATAATATCCTACAACCATAAAAGCAAGAACATTAAAGTTCCATGTCAGTCTTCAACCTTGGTCATTTACTTCTGCACCATCATCACTTGCATCATCATTATCTGCATAAGAATAACTTGAATCAGTTAGTACAACAATAACTAATGCATCAATAAATCTTAAATGCACAAAAGTACAAAACAGTAGCTCAAGTTTTTAGGTTATAAGCACCTTCAACTGCATTTTCACTTTCAGCATCACTTGAATCTTCATTGTCTTCATCACTATTATAAGCAGCTGCAGCTTCAGGATCTTCTACAGGATGGCACTCATCCAGTTCTTTGTTCTCAAGTTGAATTACAGCCTCATCTAGTTGTTGTTTTTTTTTCATTTTCTTTAACCAATATTCATCATCAAAAAAGTCATCATCAACTAAAAGTGGTTCCTCATCTACTTGAATTGGTGTACTACTTGATCCTTCTCTCAAATTATCACCAACAACACTTTCTTGAGTAGGTTGTGAACTGCCCGGCCCAAACAACTTCCTAGCAGTGCCACCACCATCACTTTTGTTCTTATCACCTCCAAGTCTTGGGCTTCTTCTCACTTGAGGTGACTTTGATACTGATTTCTTAGGTGTGACATCCCCTTTTGGATTTTTAATCTTGACTACCAACTGAATGAAACCATTGCCATTTACCACGACATTGTCCTAAAACAAAAAAAAACACTGATCATTCTTTAGAGTCCATGGATGTCCATTGTCTGATATCCACATTAAAATAACTTCATCTATATCTTCCAAACACAACTTCATGTGAACCATTTGCTGAAACATCCTCAGATTCATCTTATCTCTTTGTAACTTTTTGAAAGCAAACTGAATCTTACTGTCAGTACAATAACAACTTACGTATCTAAATTTTCTTTTTCCCTTATCAATGTTGCCACTTAAATATACAGAAATACAAAACAACATTATAAGGCATTCACACAAATATAAACCAAATACAGACTCAATACACATACAAATACAAACCCAATACACATACAAATACAGACAGAAATTCTAACAAAATTAAACAATTAAAAAAAAAGACTTTCATCAGATTCAACTGCAAATTCTTCATATCATCATTTGTTTTTAATTTTAAGTGACAGTCAAAAACAAAAGGAAGATTCCGTTTGTTTTTCACAGCCAAAACAAAAGAAACAGATAAAAAATGACGAAAAAGTGAGGGTTCAAAAAAAAAGTTATGGGTTTCACTTTATATTGATCGAAAAAGATTCCAAATCATTTGATTTAATCATGCAAGTACAGATCTAACAAAATCAAAACTTAGGGTTTCAAAATATCTTACATGGACATCACCTTTTCCTTTCCAGTCGTCGCCATCGATGAAACCATACAATTTAATCTTCAATAGACCGATGAATCAAACCAAAAACATCTACCGATTTAACTAATCGATTCAATTGAATCGCCAAACTATTTTTTCTTCTTCTCTGAGACGAAGAAAGAGAGACATAAGAGAGGAAGAAAGAGAGGGTCGGGTGAAGATATTTCTCACCCTTTTAGATAAGTTATGGGTTTTTAGTAATTTGACCCAGTTTTTGACTAGGTAAACGCCCATTGACTCCATTATGCGGGCCCAAGTGGTGAAAGTAAACAGTGAGGGCATTTTAGAAAGTTTGAAAAAAACGGGAGCATTAGTTTTATGGGTTTAAAAAAACGGGGGTACTTTATCAAAATTCTCTCCATTTTTTATGTATATAATGTGCGGCTCCGTAAGTCCTCTTATGTTGAGCATTTCCGATTAAATTGATCATGGGTTTTCTTGGATTCAAATTCGTATTCGTATGTGATTTGTTATGTCCAAAGAAATCCTTCTTTTTTTTTTATGAAAGTAAGGTCGCTCTTGTTGTTCTTTCCGCAATGACATTTTATGAGGGACAGTTCTTAATTGAACTTGTACTTAATTGCCAAATCTTTGTGGGGAGTGCGGCTATGGAATATTATAGGGGTTATCTTGTATCTTTATAAACTCCTTGATGAATGCATTTAGCTTTGGTTATATGATGGCATCTAAAAAGTTGATATGTGCTTTCTTTTGGTCATGAAATGTCTCTGTGGAAATTTCATTAGGATCCCACTAGTTTTTGTACCTTTGCCAATTTTATTGACAAAAATGGGGAGAATTAATGTGTAGTTCACACTACAAATACATATGCTTTTCGGATCATTATGTAAGGGGGAGTGGTTTCCATGTGAGATGGAGTATTGACTAAGGGGGAGTGATACATATCACCATAGTATTGTTGTCGAAGTTGTGATACAATTGAAATTTGATGTTATATAATAATATTATGACATTGTATAAAAATGATTGAGAATTCTTGTTTTCTCATTGTTATGACTACGGATTTTCAACAACGGTGATATTAAACTTACAACCTTTGGGATCATTGGAGTACTTGGAAGTTACGAAGATTTCGAGTAATGTTGAATAACAAAGAAGATCAGGCATGTGGAAGAGAATCTATAAAAGTTTATTTATCTATTTTTTTATTCCATATGTATTGATAGTTTTGTCACTAAAATTGACAAAGGGGGAGATTGTTAGAGCACTGCTCGGTCAAACTCACATCCGTTGCTATCTCAAGCATGTTTGAGAATGTTAGTGATCAAAACTATAAGTCTTGATTTCTAGTCTATTATAGCTAAGACTCAGACTAGGATAGAAAGTGTAGTTGAGCTCAAGGACTTCATGGCGATTCATCATACAAGAAGAAGAACTACTCAAGGAACCGGTGGAACTTCTCGACAAAAAGGTATGTGAAGACTTGAACTTATCTATCACTCAAAAGTCTATCTACTCTATCTCCTATCTTGAGACAAAAGTCGTTTTGCTAAATAGACTTTGATTATACACATTTGCTATTTCGAGCCAAATTTTTCTCGCTTATCTATTTCTCGAAATATGTGTTGGTAAGCTTTCGCTTTGGCCAAGTTCATCTTTATTAGTGACGAAAGTCATATTAAGTTTAAATTACTTGAAAATTGCTTTGACGAAAAATAGTGTGTGAACAACAACTATATAACGTCCTCTAAGAATGTTTCAATGATTGAAATGAGAGTTTAGATTATATAACCGTGGTTGGATATAAGCATTGTGTGGTGACTCATACATGTATAAGTCATTATTCCTTGAACCAAAGTATGCGTACTTTGCTGCTCACGGAAACCGGAACTAGAGTCCGCGTACCTAGTCCGCGTACTGTCGGAGGTTCTCATCCCGATAATTTCTGCTGGAGTTTGTGAATTGAAAACAAACTTATTCCGGGTACTTAAGTCTGCGTACTTGAGTTGGTTATTTTCTAAAAACGATTATTCGTGAACTTAAACTTATATTAACTAAGGAATTCAAGTTTGCAAACTGTGGCTATAAAGTGCATGAATCGATTCGAGTGAATCAAATCGTTTTTGCTTCGATTGTGTCTTGTATACTTCTATAAGATCTAAGCAATTGAACAACTCTTTAAATAGTTTATTTGAGTCATTTGAACTAGTTATGGTAAAGAAGAATATGGTTGATATGAAATGCTCATATGGCTAACCATTTGTTTAACTACTGTTGAACCAACTAGATGTACATGTTTGGGTATGGTTACACAAACCTAAATAAACGTGGGTTTTATTTGTGTGTAACAATCTAAGTTTTGATCTAACGGTTGATAGATATTAGCTTGAATCTAATTAGGTTTTCATCTAACGGTGAATATTGAATGCTTTGTTACTAAGCTAACATTGATTGCAAACCCTGATTTGAAATACTATATAACGGAGAACTCTAGAAACTGGGAAACCTAGTCCCCATACCTCCCGTATGATACTAGTTGTATTAGATAGAGTCGATTCTCCTTTAACCTTAGATTTCTACCGAGACCCTGTAGGTTAACTACGTGAAGACTTCATTGGGATTATGAATCCAGACCGATACTACTTTTCTGGTGGTTGTTTGATATGATCTTGTTGTTTCTATCGTACTAAGTACAATCATAAGATTGGCTTGAGATTGATTTCTACGATAGGCAAGATATAAAAGAAGTCACAAACATCTTCGTCTCATCGTTTGTGGCGCAATATCTTCTTTCGCTAGTCGATTAAGATTATTGTGAGGTGACTGATAATACTGAGATGTTCTTCGGGAATATAAGTCTGGTTTATCAATTGGTTCATGTTCACCTTGATTTATCAAAATACGGAATAAAAACTCGTAGGTATTTATGTGGGAGACAGATTTATCTATTACCGTAGACTTTTCTGTGTGATGCAGATTTGTTTTTTAAAGTCTTCGACTTTAGGTCGTAGAAACTCTTAGTTGCGGGTGAGATCAGCTAAGGGAATCAAATGTGTAGTATCCTGCTGGGATCAGAGACGTAAGGAGCACAACTGTACCTTGGATCAGTGTGAGATTGATTGGGGTTCAACTACAGTCCATACCGAAGTTAGTTTGTAGTATGATAGTGTCTGTAGCGGCTTAATACAGTGTGTGTTCAATCTGGACTAGGTCTTGGGGTTTTGCTGCATTTGCGGTTTCCTCGTTAACAAAACTTCTGGTGTCTGTGTTATTTATTTTCCGCATTAAATTTTGTTATATAATTGAAATATCACAGGTTGTGTGTTAAATCAATCGATTGGGAAACCCAACCTTTGGATGTTGATTGAAATTGATTTATACTTGAACATTGGTCTTTGGTACCGTTCAAGTGATTTCTCTTGTATTCAATTAGGCTCGCAGATTTCTATTTGCTCGAGTAAGTATTGAATCGAGAAAGAGAGATATAACTCTTTGATATAATTTTATTAAGACTGAGTCTGACTGTCTAGTTGATTCTCTTAAAATTATATTGGAGTTAGTCCATACAGATTGCTAATCGAAATATTGGGTGTGGTTATTAGAGCCCCGCTTTTTCAGACTTGTTCAGGGACTTGTTGTTGTTCGGACGCAATTTGTTGTTGTTCGGCGGTGGCTTGTTGAACTTCGGCCGCATCCATTCCCTTAATCCATGCAACAAGTTGTTGTTCATTCATTATTGAAGTGTTCAAGGAGAGTAACTTGTTTATCTTACAATCCCTATAGTATTGTTCTCACGAAAGACGACTGTTTTGTTTATTATTTATAGCAATTCCACGGTCCGTGGCTCTATCTGATTCTATCTGCATCTCGAATTCCTTGTGATCAACATAGTTGAACTCGCTTGAACCTCCTTCTAATGCTCGTTGGGCTGCGTCTCTCGCTGCTTTTGCAGCTTTCTGAACCCCTCCTCTTCCTCTCTTGACGTTGGTGTTAACGTCTAGATTAGTGTTATGTTGTTCCTGACTACTTGGAGTTCCATCAGGTGAGGAAGCAGTCCCCCCATTCTGAAAATCCTGCGAGATTGGACCATGTGGTGATCTTGCAGGCACTTGATTACCTTCTAGAAAGTACGGATTAAACTTGTTAAGCAACCTCAAAATGGTGAAACAAGTTTCATGTTTGAATCCCTGTTTGTGGGATCTTTGCCACTCTTCCCCACTGATGAATGCTAAAAAGTGCATATTTTTATATATTTTTCTTGGCATTTAACTCATCTTTTGTGCATTAATTCTACATTTTATCCCATATTCTGTATTTTCATTGTTTTCAAGAATAAATATTTTTATTAATTAATTTTGCATTTTTAGGTAATAAATAAAGACTAGATGAGTTGCGGAGCGAAAAGTGCAAAGACACGGAGAAAGCCGGCGGAAACTTTAGAGGAAAAGAAGTGCAGAATGCGGTATGGAAGACTCAAGGATGAAAATGGGCTCACAAAGGAAGAAATTGTTCTTAAAGAAGAAGTGGGCTCAAGATTGTTTAAGCCCAAACCCATTTTCTAAGCCTAAAATCAATACCCAAACCCATTTCTCTCCTTCACCGTCAGATTGAATCCATTCCATCATCCAACGGTCGATCCATCACAGTGCATCGAGTTTTGATGTTCCTGTCTAACACTATAGCACCTAACTCCATCTCAGACCGTCAGTTTTGATGTATCCCAGATCCAAAGGTCGCTTCATATCCATTTCCATCGAGCCGTTGGATCATTCTTTCATCTATTCATCCTACGCCTTTCACCATCCAAACATCAATACTTGATGAGCCTTCTCAACACCCAAGAACCCAAATCTATTAACCCAACCAAACACCCCCTACTCCAAAAATATCGAACCCATCTTCTTCTCCTCCCTTCTCTGCACAGCGACGCTGTCGCCATCACCACCACCTGCTCCGTCTGCCACCACCACATCCACCACCAAAGCCATCATGGCTCCTACCAACTAAACCCATCCCCTATATCACGTCATATATCCCTCTCAACGACTAATTTCACCCATTTTCACACCTCTAATCCCTAGCTATGGAGTTGGTGAAATAAGTTGATGAGATGGATGTAATTGAAGCATGGGAAGGAGCAGAAGACGATGAGGAAGCATGGGTCGAGACTATTGGGAAGAAATCAGAGTTGTTAGGTGAGTAATTTCGATTCCTATTTCTCAACAGGAAACCCTAATTTTACAAATTGGGGATTCTTAGGAATTGATGATTACAACTAGAAATAGAGGCCTGGGTGAGTGTTATTGAGTAGATTCAGTGACATTAGGTAGGATTATTTTGATTTAGTTTTGATTTTCACCAAACCCTAATCTCACTGTTTTGGGGAAAAGGGTGTTAACCCTAATTTTGGATTGTTGTATAAATAGGGATGATGGGTGTGTGTTAGAAGTCATGCCTGGGTTAGCCAGAGCTCAACCTTAGAGGCCTGGACTAGCCAGTGCTCTCTATTGTTAGTTTCAATTACAATTTCAGTTTTTAGCATAATTTCATGTTCAGTAGAACTCAATTACATTTGTTCACAATGTTTGTTATGTTCTAATCCATTCTGCTAGGGTTAGATGGAGCCCTTAATATTTTGCTAAATTGATTCATGTTTTTAGTGGTGTTATTGCTGTACTTAATTGCTTAAGGGTAGATTTCATCTTAGTTCCACAACATATTACTTTCACCATGTATGTCATGCATCCTTGGTAGTTTGATCAATTCTATGTTGTTGTGCTGTAAATCATGCTTAAAATGAATAGATTTATCTTTTGATTAGTTGTGCTTTAATCAGACAATTAATACTTGTGATAAATACTTTTTACCAGAGACAATGACATCACTGTAACTGAATTACTTAGCTAAGATTAGGTGGTGGACTCCAAAATCCTAGCAATCTCCATATCCACACTGAGCTTTAGCTTTTGTCTTGACACTTTAGGTTCGAATTCAATTAAGAAACATAGAAAATCAACACAGCTCCCTCCTTGTCCCTGTGGACTTCCCCTGCTTATTCACTCACTACAACTGACCCTGTATACTTGCAGGTCTAAGTTGTAGGTTCTTTCAAAACCCTACCACCCACATCTTCGTTCCACATCTGGTTCGCCTTCACCACTTCTTCTGTTGTGCCACATTTGAGTGACCAAAGCTACAGATTCACTAACGGCTGCTAAAATTGTGTGAAAACGATGAGACAACCCATCGACATCACGTCTATTAGGGTTACCTGTTTCTTCACAAATTCTTTGTAAAATCTTATCATAAAAAGTTTTTTTTTCTTGATAAATACCATTGATTTCATCTAATGTATATAATACATAATTTCTGCAAAGTGACTCGTCTTCATCCATCATACACTTGACACCACGAATTCTTGTGTTTCTTGGTTGTGATTATTGTGGTGTTTCTTGTTGTGTTTCTTGTTATGATTATTGTTGTCTTTGTTGTGGTGTTTGTTGTGGTGTCTGTTGGTGTGATCGTTGTTGTGAGGATGCCATATTTGCTAGAAACGAAATTTATAGAGATGAAATGTTTTTTGGTAGATTGAGTTGATATGAATAGTTTTGTTTGATAAAAAAAAAAAGAAAAATTAGAGATGGTATGAAATTGTGTAATTTTGAGGTAGTGATGAAGAAGGTGTGAGTTTTAAGTCTGAAAATGGACTGAATTTATAGGGGAAGAAAAAGGAGTAACAGCCGTTGGCACTTTTGTGTCAAACGCGACGCTTTCAGGAAAGACGTTGGCGTGTGAAATAATAACGCGTGTTGGAAAGACAAGCACCAGCGTTTTTTGGACAAGCGCCAGCGTTGGTGACAAGGTCGCCTGGCCTTCCATCAAGCGCGCGCTACGTGTTCCATCTCACTCAACAAACCAAAAAATTTGTTGGTTTGTACATCCATTTTTCATGTTTGTTGATTCCATAGTGGGAGCAAAATCAACAAACTTCAAGTTTGTTAAGTCCATAGTGGGAGCAAAAATAACAAACTTCAAGTTTGTTGAGTCCATAGGAACTGCACTAACCTAAACCAATTTTATGTACTCTTCTTTCTTCTCCATCTGTTACACGCCTTCGCCATCTTTCTCCTCTCTTTATTTTCATCCCTCCCTTTGCTTTGGTCGTGATCTTCCTTTCTCCTGAATTCCATATGATAACATTTCATCTATTTTTTATCTTTATCTTTGTTAAGGCATCACTCTATGGAAACAGAACCATATATTTTACTTTTTTGTTATACTAGCTACCCATTATTTGATGAATCTAGGAATTTATATTTTGGTTTTTTCTTCATAGATTTAATTAGTTGAAAAATTCTACGATATTATTTGATCACCAAAGGTGATATAGTACTGACTTATATTTTGGTTTATTCTTCATAAATTTAATTAGTTGAAAAATTCTACGATATTATTTGATCAACAAAGGTGATATAATACTGAGTAGTAGAGGGCACGTGCTAACGTACGTATTATTTGAGTTGTATTACAAAGAAAGTAGAAAATTTAGTGGTTGCTAACTTTTTTGAAGCTTCAAGATTCTTTGGCAGAATCTTCAAAGAGAGAACAAAGAGTGAATAGAAAATCAATTGGATAGCCTCTCTTTCAACCTCAGCTGCCAGACTTCTTCGAGACGGAACTGGTCTTTGATGGCCCTCCAAATTCTTCAAGTCCTTCCTAAAATCAAACATATATCATTAAAATCATTAGCTTGGCTTACAAAGAGAAACATAGTAAAGAGAGAAATAAATGAGAAATCCTAACCTCACTTTTATAATCATAATCATCGAGATCAATATTCTCAACATGAACCTTTTTCTCTTAACAAAAACGTTTACAGTATCTCAATTCAGGGGAGTAGGTAACTACCTCTTTTGGCTGTGTTGATAGCACCATCCTTTGTTGTGGCTGCAAATGAGAAAAAGGTGATACCACTATCACGTTAACAGAGAACAAAAAAACAACCAAAAATATAAGCAAATGATAAGACCTGGCATCTTACAACAGCTAATTCTATTCATGTTTTGGTAGGAAAGCAACGCCAACTTTGCATTTTTAAAGTCTCGTAACACAGAATGAAGTTCTTTTAGGTTTACTAAATTAAACTTAGCATATGTTTTGGTTTTATAAAGACTAACGCATATATATCTTAAATAGTAATTAGGCACCTCAATATCCAACATTAATTTGTACAGCTCAATGGTTAGAGGAACCCCTGCAAAAGGAAACCAAAAAAAAAAAAAAACTCATGTATGTAATCCCAAGATTCCTTGGCCAAAGCAGCATTTTTTTTTCACTAAAAGCGATGCGAAGATTACCTCCATCTTTAATCGCAACATCATTTGCAGTAATTAAGCTTCATCATTCGGCAACATTCTTTTAATATTTGGCTCTCGTAATAAAGATGATAAGCAATTTGAATTACCCTCGAACCTGCAACCAATTTAGGAAGATAACGAAATAAGATGAAGGAGGAGAGAGAAAATGAAGTAAAGATTGTCCGTCGCGTTGATCGAAAGTCAAGATCACCAATTTTCGCAAATTACCTAGATACTCTCGTTCTTTCTCAGTAACATATCTTAGAGAAAAATTCCCAATCCGTTCGAGGGAATATTACGATCTTTGTTTGTTATTCTTGCAAGGAAGATCTCGTAGGCTCGAATCACTGGGAATTTGTTTGATTATCGACTACATCTCACCTCCTCTCTTCCTCGATCTCATACTCTTCTATTTTTTATTATCTGGTTATTTCTGTTTTTTATATTCATCCAATGGAGAGAGCTCCACCGGAAACATCAACCAACAGCAAAGCGCCACCACAAATGTCAAATTCATCACCCCTGACACCTTCTCCACCCACGCCTGAAAAGCTTCACAACACCCAACCTGCACCCCACCATCCAAGAAACTTTAATTATCCCCTCTCCACTTCCTCTCATAACCCTGTACCCGCACCCGTCGATAACAACAACAACACCTCGACCTCATCATCCTCTTCATCTTATTCCCTTTTCTCCTCTGCCTCTTCCTTCCACAAAGCCAGTCCATCCGTTAAAAGTACATTAGAGAATCTTCCAAAAGGGAGTTTTTCACCTTTACAGCATAAAACAAAAGGAGAAAACACATCACCACCATTATCTAATCATCCCAAATCAAAGTATAAAGATATAAACCTTTTTCAGCTCACTGAGAGAATGAAAACTCTCGTGCAAAATCACCAAAAGGACTGTCTGGCGGTAAAAGTACTATCAGGAAAGTTTTCTTACTCGACTCTTTTCTCTGCTTTAAGAAATAAATGGTACCCACTGTCTGTCAAGCACTTGGAAACTATCCCCCATAGAGATGCATACAAACTCATCATGCGCTTTGAAAGTGAGAAACATATACTGCTTGATCAAAAAACAAGGATTGTCTCTGACCAAATAGTCCTGCTTGAAGATTATGAAAAGTTTATGACAAAACCTAACAACTGTTTTTTGAAAGCAATATTTTGGATACAGCTACTCCATCGTCCTAACTTTCTTGTTGATGAGATTGTCGTTCGACAACTGTTAAAAGATACAGGAACAGTACTTGAAGTAGATCTGTTATCGATAACACCAAGAGCACTAGTTGAGATGGATATCAACAATCCATTCACCCCAGTTCAAATGATAGATTATGCAGGTAAAACATGGATCCAATATGTTTATGAATACCTCTCCAATATCTATTTCCTTTGCGGTTTCATTGGACACCTATCCAGAGAATGCACAAGATTCAACAACACTGAGGAAGCTTTGTTGGACCAGCAGTTTGCCGACTTTCTTTACCACAGGCTCAACAGCAGAATGAAACCCGGTGTCCAACCATGTTACTACCAATACCACTACTCACCCACCACCTGCCTCTACTTCATACCCTCCACCATCAGCTCCATCAACATCTCATGTATCAATACCACCATCTTTCAGAATGGAACACACCACCTATACATCCATCCATGAAACTACCTATACCACCACCACCATCATCAAACCTTTTTCCACCACCTCAACCACCTAAAAAAAACGGTTACTCGACCGATCCCGATCCGACTCTCAAGCGAGATGACTCAGAGAGGACTCAGCTGGAACCCATTCCCCGTAGTTCAAGGGAAAAAGTCTGCTGCACCGGCGAAATCCGCGGAACATGACCAGTATGACATCAACACTGATGTGGAAGCTTCAGCACCTGCAAATCCATTCCCTGCGAAAAGTACCGATGAACCTGCTAGGAAAAGGAATGTCCCGTCTGACAGTCCTACTCAAGAGGCAAGTGGATCGAAACTCGGAGCTGGTCGTGCCCAATCATCTCAACACCTTAACCTACATATCCTTAACCCGAGCCCAGTTGGATTAGGAGTACCCATATCAGATTTTTTCACGACATATAGATACATGTTTAATCCAAATGGGCCTTCATACAAAGGCAAGGAACCTCTAAACCCACAACTGCAGGCCTTTACACCTTTTCACATCAGAGAGATAAGTAGACAAGATGCTGGCCCAGCTGCCAACACAAGACCACAGCGTGTGCCTCTCTCCACTTATTTCTCTGCTTATTTTGCTCAATTATTAGCTAACTTTCTGGATAAAAAAGATGCAATGATTCAGTTACAGGTTACAAAAGTGAATGGGTTCCCTCATATCAAAATGACTCATAGTCATTCTGAGGAGCTGACAACAGACACTGGAGCTGTTACTGCTACTGCCACTGCTACAGCTGTTGAACATGCCCCTGCAACAATGCAAAAGCCAGCCAGCCCACCACAGATTATTACACCTATGAAAACATACAAGAGGCAACATAGAAGACAGAGGAAGAGCACACCAAAACACCTTGCCATCCCTCCTACACCTGACTTTGGAGCACCACACCCACCTCCAAAAGTCCAAAAATTCAAATCACTTTCAGCTATCAGAGGCAGCTCAAGCAGAACCCACCAACCCCAACATGAAGTTCATACAACAAGAAACGGGAAACAAAGATCAGCTATCTATGTGGGAAGACCCTCAAACAAAGGAGAAAAACACCAACAAAAACTACCCAAGTCGATCCTCCAGCAACCACCACCAATTTCCAAACCCAAGGGCCTGCAGTGCCCTCACCTGCATGGCATCTATCTCTACAAGAAGATGAGACTGATACCATTGCTCATGCCAGACCTTTGCGAGCTATTGGCCAAGGCCATCACTTGCCATCATTATGAATTGATTGGCATGGAATTGTCAAGGCGCCCACAACACCTTGACAATTCAAAAAGTGTGTGAGTTCACACACAGGTTTAAACTTGATCTCCTTTTTATGTCTGAAACTATATCATCTGCTGCACATATTGTTTTTTTGAAAACATCTCTAGGTTTTGATGAAAGTTTCGCAATTTCTTGTAATGGTCAT
The DNA here is from genome assembly GCF_003573695.1 of Papaver somniferum. Lineage (NCBI taxonomy): Eukaryota > Viridiplantae > Streptophyta > Magnoliopsida > Ranunculales > Papaveraceae > Papaver > Papaver somniferum. The sequence continues at coordinate 144,889,503 of NC_039365.1, read as the reverse complement.
AAGGGAGGATTGTGTGTGTTGTGGAGATCCAACCTTAAAATCTCTGTGTTAGTGTCTAATCAAAGTTTGCTTCAGGTCTACATTGAACCTGTTAATAACTTACAGCCCTTCCTATTTACCGGTATTTATGGCCCCCAACCACAAGCTCTCAAGAACCTCTGGGAAGATTTCAACTCAATCATCCCCTCTCACAATCTTCCATGGATGCTAATGGGAGATTTCAACGAAGTTCTACACCAAATGGAAAACAAGGGGGGACACCAGTGAGCATCAACCAAGGAAACAAACTGAAGGAAGTAATTAACACCAACGGGCTTATTGATCTGGGCTTTCACAGCGACCCATACACTTGGACTAATAAACAACTAGGTGAGAATGTCATTATGGAACGACTAGACCGTAGTCTTAGGAACCAACAATGGATAAATTTACACCCACATATGACGACACAACACCTTCCAAGAATATCCTCGGATCACGCACCACTCCTACTCAGAGGAAAATACATATACCAGCCTGTGACAAAAAAAATTAAACTAGATCATCTTTGGTTCATGTATCCTCGTATAAGTAATATAGTGATCCAAGCCTGGGAACGTTCATACTCACCAACACCGCCAGCAAATCTCAACAACAAATTGAATGATACAATATCTTCCCTACTACATTGGAGTAAATCAACATTCAGATATCTTCCTTCACTGATACGAACAATGGAAGAAGCTATCAAACAAGCCCAAGCAAAGTGTTCACAAATCTCCGACCCAGAACTCACCTATTGGATCGAGCATGAGCAACAGTGCAGACATACACATCTGATGCTGACACAATGCAATGAAATCTATTGGAAACAAAGATCGATAGTTCAATGGCTTCAAGAAGGAGAAGTTAATACGACCTTTTTCCATGCAAAAGCCACAACCCATAGAGGTTTCAACTGTATCTCACAAATATAAAATGAACAAGGTGTCTGGCTGACAAACCCAACAGCAATTGGAGCTACAATACAACGTTTTTTCACAAAACAATATGTGGCAGCACCAACAGTCATAGATCACTCCCTCTTTGACCATATTTCGAGCAGATTAACACCGAATCAATGCAAGGGCTGTCTCAACCGGTAACGGAAGAAGAAGTCCAAACTGCACTCCAGTCAATTGAACCGAACAAAGCACCAGGCCCAGACGGTTTAACGAGTAAGTTCTATAACACATTCTGGTCCACAGTGAAAGACCAAATTTGTAGTATGGTCCATCATTTCTTTGAGCATACAGAGATCCATCAACCTTTCAACCTCACTAACATTACTTTTATTCCCAAAAACCAAAGCCCAACTAAACCAAACCATTTCCGAACAATTGGATTGTGTAATGTCACTTACAAAATAATTTCAAAAATCCTGGTCAACAGAATTCGGCCACTATTGCAATTTATGATAAGCCCATTCCAAAGTGCCTTTGTACCCAACATAGCCATTCATGATAACATTGCCATAGCCACCGAACTCTTCCACAAAATCAGAGCCACCAAACCCACAAAAAAACCAAAGATTGCACTAAAGCTTGATATCCAAAAGGAGTACGACATCCTTGATTGGGGCTTCATAGAAAATACGCTGATAAAGATGGTCTTCCCAACAAAGTTCAAAGACTACCTGATGAGATGCATCACATCGGTCTCTTACTCCATCAATCTCAATGGCTCAGCACAAGGATTCATTAAACCTACTAGGGGACTGCGACAAGGCGATCCACTTTCACCGTATATTTTCATACTCTGTGCCGAGGTCCTCTCAACCAACCTCGAAATCTTAGAGCATCTGGGAGACCTACAAGGCATACAAATTGGAAAAATAGCACCGTCGATCCATCACCTCATGTACGCAGATGATTTGTTAATCACCTGCAATGCCGACCAAAAGTCATGTATAGCACTTCAACAGATCCTGCACGAATACTCCACTTCTGCTGGGAAAGCTATCAACAAAGGAAAATCATCCATCATACACCATCCAAGATTGGATCATGCGATCTCCCAATAACTACAAACTACCTTCAACATCTGCACAATATCCCAACCACCTATCTACCTAGGTAGCCAGTTCAGGAGAGGGAGAAGCTCATCACATTTATTTGTGGAATTGCTGAACAGAATCGAACGGAAAGCTAAAGGATGGATATCAAAGTGTGTAAACCAATCTGGTAGGCGTGTCTTAATCAAGACAGCACTGACACCTACAGCAAACCACGTCATGCAGGCACAACAGCTCCCAAGCGAAATTCACAACAAAATAGACAAGATCACAAGAGATTTTTTCTGGGGTCACGATATCCAATCTAGGAAAATGCACCCTATTGGTTTGGAGAGGATTACCACACCAATTGCGGTGGGGGGCTTGGTATGCGGAAAAGCAAGGAACAAAACCAAGCTCTACTACTCAAGCGTGTATGGCAACTACACCAATCCAACTCAATCTGGTCAGCCATCTACACACCAAAATACATAACATCAACCATCATACCAATTTCAACCATACCATCAATCTCAATCCCAAAGCCTCACTCATCAGCCAACTATTTTTGGAAATGTCTAGCTAATCTTTCTTCTGTTTTGCAGGATTTAATTTTCTATCAAATAGGAGATGGCCTCACCACCACAATCAACCAATACTGGGTACCACATACCTCACCAAACCATTCACCGATCACGGGACATAACCTTCCACCAAACACCTTAGTGGCACAACCAATCGACCAACCATCCAATTTATGGAACCATACACAAATCAACCATTTTTTTACCCCAGACATGGCTCGAAAAATCAAAAACATACACCTACCCACATACCCAGTCCCTGACAAAATCATCTGTCCAAGTACAACACAGGGAAACTATTCGTCAAAATCAGGATACATCCACCTTATCTCGACAGCAAACAACGACAACACCCAAACAAACCAAAACAACCCTCAACAATCTGTGAACTTCAAAGCACTCTGGAAGCTTAAATGTCCACCAAAAATAGTCTTTTCCTATGGAAAGTCGCCAACAACGGCCTACCAACCTTCAAAAGGCTGCACAGGCTTCATCTCACCGCCACCAGCAACTGTCCACTATGAAACACTCAACAAGAATCAGAGCAACATCTCATTTTCGATTGCACCAACTCCAAAGCTATATGACAACTGATCATGACACACCTAGCTAGAAGTCCAAACAATGACTTACCGGGAATACTAGTAGGAAACCAGCAACAACAACAGCAACGGCACCAAAGGCAGCTTCACCAACAACACCAGCAACAACAACGACAACACCAACAAATCGCCAGCCCAACAAATATCCAAGAGATCTTAAACACAAAATCAGAAGAAACAAAAAGTTTATCGGGTTTCACAGTATGGTTTATATGGCTGGCACGAAATGCAACGGTGTACAAAAGAAAATGGCAGACGTACCAAATAATCAAGGTTATGTTTGACGAATACCAGTGTGCCCAAAACCACATGGCACCTGTCATGGCAGATGACCCGACAATACCAAGACAACAACAACGAAGAAGCACCAACTCTACTCTCTACGTACGATGGATAGCACCGATAGCAGACTGGATCAAAATAAACACTGATGGAGCATCAAAAGGAAATCCAGGACCGGAGGAGCAGGATTCATATGCAGGAATAGCGATGGAAATATGTTGAAGGCGACGGCAATACCTCTAAGGACAACTACAACAATTCTGGCAGAAACATGGGGACTTTTACTTGCATTACGAACAGCAATACACAAACGCTGGAACAAGGTTTGGTTCGAGGTTGACTCACAAGCACTAATATCTCTAGTGCATTCCCAACAACCAAACCCGTGGTACCTGACAAATTTGTTGCTCGAAATTAAAGCTCTCATGCTTAACATTCCAAACACCAAACTATCGCATACTTTCAGGGAAGCAAACCAAGCGACGGACGAACTAGCCAACCAAGCAGTGAAGAAACAAATACAAAAACCAACAACGGCAACGGCAACGACTAATAGCTGAGAAACAAATTGTCCAACTTTCCTCCAAAATATTATATACAATGATAGAATTGGAATGTCCTATCCTAGAATCGTAACTACCTTCGGTTAAATAAAGTAGTTTACCCTTCCAAAAAAAAATAAAAAAATAAAAAAATAACTCTTCAAACACTTCATCAAATATGATAAGTAATTGAAAATCAAACTACAAAAATCACTACATGCTCACCTGCAGAAAATCATGCACCATTATTATCCAAAATAATTACCAAAGCATGTACACATCACCACCATCTGACACGTGGCATCTCAGAAATGAGGAGATCAAGCATTTCAAAATGTGCAGGGAAAATAAAAAGAAAATCTAATGTAGCCTTCAAAAAAGCTATTTCTAAAACGTTACAGGAAAATTTATGAATGTAGCCTTCATCCCAAATCTAAACACTAAAAAACAGAAGAGGGTGATCGGTGATGGAGACAATCTCAGAGTATAAGCATTTAGATGAAGACGCCCCAAAAGTCAAAAATGCGCAATAGAAATTCAGATATCAAGCATTTAATTGTATGAAATGTGCAAGAAATCCAAAACTGTAACCTGCAAATGTAATAAAGACATTTCATTTAATAGATCAAGAAAGATCTTTGCACATTATCTATATACACAGAAACCACCTTGCAGATTGGCATGGAAAGTCCATAAGAAGAAAAACTAAAAATCACTGAACCAAAAGCTAGCAAGTTACATTTTTGACACCAACGTCAACTGAAAAGAACCCCGAACCTGCCACGCCCATAATTAAACTGGCCATTCGCAGGTAACCGTGAGATATATGAAGCACAAAGACCAATGGTAAGAGCAGCACAATCAAACAACATATGACATGCATCTGATATCAACCCAAGATTGTTACTCATGCATCCAGGGAGAGATGTTGCTTAAGGAGCGACGGATACTACATCAGAGACTAGTTGAAGATCCAGCAAATCATGCTCACTCATGTCCAGTTTTCCATCAAATAAATGCAAAGGTGAGGGAAATGAAATTTTTTGCATTTTGCAAATAAAATGACTGATATATAAGAAAATCCAATTAGGAATGTATTTGAAAGGTGGAATTCGTTATGAAAGGTAGTATGATATTCCTGGATAAGCACTACACTGATGTTATTATTTTGTTGAAAATGAAACAGGTACAGAATAACAATCACATATTCTACCGGTCTTGCAAAAAGCATTATTGCTACCTGTGCCGAAAGATTGTTAAACAAAGCTCCCAACACTACGGACCCAAGGGTTGAAACAACACTCAGCTGGATGAAGTATGGAAATTTCTAAAACTACAATTAATTTTGTCAGTATCAAGATATTGATGCATCCATTCCCTAAGTAGTTGATACAAGTTCATATGGGTTTTTGGCTTAGGCATAAAAAGTAAGGCATGCATAGTCATCATTTCAGACCATTCAATTCATTCAGTCTCATCCACTTTCTTCTTTTTTGCCTATGAATTGTACATTTATGGTATCAAAACGTTAATATTGTACATAACCAATTCCAACCGACTGGAGAATACATGATGCTGTGATGGTCTATGTGCAGAGTTTTACAAAGGTGGCAAAACCTTCTATTAAGTGACTTGTAACGAGTGGTGAACCAAGTAAAAAGCACATAGAAAAAACAGCTTGATAATGTTACTCCTTCAGAAGAACCTTGAAAGTTGAAACAGAAATATACGAATCTATCGTTTAGAACCAGGATTTACACAGCTTATTGAATCACTCATTTATTATGAGTTGGGCTGATCAATTGGACAAAGAGGAAGAAGAAAAAAGACAGAATTTAGCCAAGAGTCTGGCTAAGAAAAAGAAAATAGATGCAGCTAAGGCTTCTACTACCGAAGAGAAAGGATTCTTAAATCCTAAGGCTTCAATTAAAAGTTCTAACTTCTAAGTGATATTTTGAGTTTGTAGCGGTTTTAGTTTTGATGTTATGTATTTAGTTTCCAATCTCTAGAGATTAAACCATCTTTGTAATTTATTATAGTTATGGACCTAGCAAAAAAAATGATTAGAGATTGTAATAAATTTGCGAAGTTATAGTATGACCTGAAGTAATTGCCAACCAGAACCACTGTCTAGATCAAGAAACTTCACAGCTTCTAACAGGCGGTCTCTGCAAAACAGTACCTGAAAACCAGATGAATGCAAAAATGATGACGAAGAGAGGACTTCGTATTATAAATTGTTATCAACACTTGTAAATGTCTAAACCAATGTTCTGCTGTCATCTCAAGCTCCCAACATCCGTCAAAAGAGACATTGGTGGGGCCAAAAATTGAGCTTATTGCATGACCATAGACACAATATAAGTGTGCTTACTCTCTGGCAGCCTCGGGGTCAAGCTGAAAGGTGTTTTCAAGAAGCCTCTGCAAGTGAAATCTTAATCAATGAAGGTGATATACACAATCAGTATTGGAAGATAAAAGAAGCATTTTCCTGAAGAGAAATGCACATAAACATAACAGAATCAAGTCCTGGAGATCTCTCATCAGCTTACTTGCAAGGAAAGGCTGTTCCGCAGATTATAATAAAAGCCAAGTACGCAAAAAAAGAAAGACCTACTCCATGGCTGATTTATAGAAAGCAACAAAATAGGGAGGCAGAACTTTAAGTAAGATGTGAAACTTGAAGGATTAAACACTTTGTTTGATGGTATAAATATACATGAGAGTGTTACATGTCATCTGCTATTCCTAATGCTCTTTTCTCCATCGGACTGAAAGCAGAAGCCAATGATGCCCATCCCAAAAGCCCCTCCGAAAGTGATCAAATACTTTCTTCTAGGGTTCATTCCTTCCTTAAATGATAATTCAAGTAGCAAAAATATATTCTTCTCAAGGCTAGATGCGAGTGATGAATGATGATCCGATTAAATACAAAAACATTTAACATGCTAAAGCTTTGTTGGTGGCAAACTATAATTTCCTCAAATAGTCAAGCATTTATCACAGGACCAAATTAAGACCAAAAATAAATACCATAGCTCTGAATGATACTTTGTGGTATATTCTAGCACCGGATTTTGGTGACTTAATAAATTCTTCAAAGACACTAGCATCATGAAAAACTTAGTGTAATAAGTTGGAGAATAAACAATCTGCTGCAAGCCTGCAAGAAAGAATAATTTCTCCAAAGACATTAGCAACCAGAAAAACTTGGCGTAATGAGTTGGAGAATAAACAATCTGCTGCAAGCCTGCAATAAACAATCAAGGACCCTAACAAAAAGAAAATGAAGCAACAAAGGGTCGAGAAACAAAGCCTTGCAAGAACTGACTTAGAAGAACAGATGTGGTCCGATCACATGTAAACTCTGGAACAAGACGATCTGAATGGGAGGAAAGAGATGATTTTTTTACGATGCACACGTGTTATCAAACCATTATAGCGCAACAAGATCCTAATGCCACAACATTTGTTCTGAGGTGAAAAACAACACTGTCTAGTCACTCTAGCTCCTGCTGGGCTCAATAGTCGTCGACTTGTTGCACAGTTTCAATAACAAGTACTATGGGCTACCTATATGTGTTGCTTGAGAGGACGTAAACTACCCAGATATGCATCAATGTTTTGCATTCTTGAAAAAACAGTTGACTCTCCAACGGCAATTCGGGCAAGGTGTTGTTTCTAATGTATCATCATGAAAGGAAAAGACAATTCGACAATCTGTAATTAAACTTGAATGTCTTCTGTCTGAATCTTGATAAATAAAATGAAGAATAGATGCAGTCACGAGTCATGTGAACAAACTTACCTCTTTATTAATGCAATCTTGCACTGGCCACTTTCAGTGCTGCCCAAAACAGTTGAAGTTCATCGATCACTACTTTGCTTCACCAGCAACTGTAACTCAAACTGACATGATACAACATACACAACAAAGAAGTTAAAAGCAGGATTATGCCTTAAACAAAACGTTATCACAGATCTAACTCAGCATGTAACCAAGAATTTGTGATTATAGAAGTTTATATTGACACCCAACATACTTTTTGTGGTGGCTTATAAAAGTGAACTATCACTAAACTTATTAGCAGGCTTCCAATGTAACAATTCCAAATTTGTCTGCGTTTGGGTTGGGGTTTTAAACAGTTAATGCAACAGGCAAGGGAATAATTGAGGTGGAGGTGCAGATTGGCTGATTACAATACAATTAAAGGTGTTTGAGAATCAACTGCAGAAGGTTTGCAAAGAGAGAAAGATAGGGTAGGTACCTCACTATTTGCAATCTGCTACTCAGGAGAAGCACACTTTGGGACCAACTGCAGTCTAGAGATGACAAAATAAACCAAATAAACTCAATGTTTACTCACATCATAAATTGTGAAATTAGACATGTATGTAGTATTAAGTACCTAAATGAAATACCCAGATTGATGCAAAGTTTAATTTTAATTGAATCAGTAATAAAACTGAAATTTAATTTGACAAAGAAATGAAACAGAAACAAGTAGATTGCTGAATTTCATTGATATTAAAAACACTTCACATCCATCAATCAAGTTGATTTCCAGGTACATGTGAAATCAAAAAGAACAGCAAATTGAAACCCTAGTCTCAACATTCTTTACAAAAGATAAAAACGCAAACCCTAACCCCCAAATCCATAGAGGGTTCTTCCTTGTCTCTTGAGAGCATAGACAACATCCATAGCAGTGACAGTCTTCCTCCTAGCATGTTCAGTGTAGGTAACAGCATCACGGATCACATTCTCCAAGAAGATCTTGAGAACACCACGAGTCTCTTCATAAATCAAACCACTGATACGTTTGACACCACCTCTTCTTGCCAATCTTCTGATGGCTGGTTTAGTGATTCCCTGGATGTTGTCTCTCAACACCTTCCTGTGTCTCTTTGCTCCTCCTTTTCCCAAACCCTTTCCTCCTTTTCCTCTTCCTGACATTTTTTTTTCTCTTCACAAATTTCTCTGCTGGTGAATGTTTTAATCGATTTTGATTTTTGATTCCTTTGCGGAAGAGAACAGGCATTTATAATTTCTGTGGTTCGATTATCTCGGTTAGATTGGAGTCCGATCCGTATGAAGGTCGTGTTTACTGCTATACTCGTTAGATTAGAAATACTCGAAACTGATTGGTTGAGATAATGTTGTTCGGATTGAGAAAAGAATTAAACTTTGGGATGAGAAAGTGGAGACTGTTGGCCATTAGATTCATACTCGATCCGTGCCTTATGTTTTGCCTAGAGTTGGTTCGTTGGATTAAGAAATGGTTTTCTATGAGAATGTCCGCTGTGCTTTTCGGCAGATTGATAAGGAAATAGTACTAGTTAGTAGTTACCGCACGGGCGGATCTGGTGTAGAGCAAGGGTATGTATGCACTTGCAACCTTTTGTAATTGGGTTTCCGAGCCTAATTTTTCCTTCAAGCTAATACAGTGAAATTTTGATAATTTTGTAGCTTTGGGATTGCTAAATCAATTTAGTGAAATATTAATTTATTGATAAGTTATTAATATATCAATTTAAATTTCAAAAAGAAATATCTTATATGTGTAGATGTATATACTTTGATATAAAAATTAAAACAATAAGAAGAACAACATAATAAAATCACTCCATAATTTTTTGAGAAACTACAAAAACTAGACGAAGTCCAATGTTGTATAAATATGAATAAGAAACAAATAACTTTGGATTCTTATTTTAATAAAGTATCATAATTTAGTGTTTTGACACTGAATCACTGATTATTAGTTTATATACTAGTTGGACTTGGTGGAAAAAATGCTTGAATTTTTCAGTGACCACCTGATTGTATCTTTCCTTATAACATAGAAGTCAAATCTGAAGAATTTTTCTATTTGGGATGGATTGAATAGATCTACCAAGGCCGATTCTTCACATTCATAAGAGTAGGGATTGATCAATTGAGATACTTTAATGTAATCCAGTAAGTGAACCTTTTTTGGTCTTTGTAAAGTCCGAGAGTCCATTTCCACCCATCTATCTTTCCATATGGTTACATATTCACTCGTAGACACCTCTCATATATGATGTTTCCTGACTATCTTGATTTCTTTATCGACCCCCCTTCCATATCCAAGTACCATATTTTCTTGGTAATTGATCTAATGGTTGATATTTAGGGAAGTACTTCGATTTTAGAACCCAAACCTATTAGTCAGTAGGATTAGAAACAAGTCGGCATTTTTTCCAACAAATCCAAGTCAAATTTTGTGATTTTTAAACCTAAGTCCCGTATATATTTGGCAAACATAAACTTTTCAATGCCTTAGGATTTAATTCTTTATTTTTTGGATGAGGAATCCATTAATTTTGTTCTTTTCTGGATAATGTCTAATTGCTATATATTTGAAGCTGGAAAGATAAAACATGTTGTATGATACATATCAACAAAATTCACAGCAACTTGAATCTGAATTGCTCTTTCCTACTTGGGGAATCGATTTCTCCATCCAGCATCTAGCTTATGTTACATTTGGGTGATTAACGGTTGAAAACTTATAGATTTAGATATATTGATAAGCATGTATATGCTACATTTTATACCCATATTTATATTAGCTATGATACAATATTTTAGTTACTAATACTATTTTAGTGCTTTTGTAGAAAGTACAAGTGAATTTGATCATCCAGCGAATATACAGCAAAATGTGAGACTTAATGGTGTTTGCGACGAAAATGGAAAAATGTGGTTGGCCTGGTACTTCCATATATCAGCAACCACAATGATGAAATGTGGTTGGCCTGGTATTTCCATGTATCATCAACCACAATGATCAATTATGCTGGCCTGGTATTTCTATATATCAGCGGCACTTATTATGCTGGCCTGGTATTTCCATGTATCAGTAGCCGGGTTGGCCTGGTATTTCCATGTATCAGCAACCACAATTATGAAATGGGGTTGACCTGGTATTTCCATATATCAGCAACCACAATGATGAAATGAGGTTGGCCTGGTATTTCCATATATCAGCAACCACAATGAAAAAAAAGACAAAATGTAGTTGGCCTAGTATCTCCATATATATCAGCAACACAAAATTGTTGCATAGGCGAGGCACAAACGCAGCAAATGAACTGAAATCAAAGTGGGGTTGGCACATGCAAACTGAAAATGAGAGTATTTTATCTTTCTTACTTTATTACAAATATATTCCACCGGGAAAGATAATTTATTTGCCATGTGAAGAATTAATTGAGGAATATTTACACGTGAGATTATTTTGGAAATAAAGTAACTCTTCCTTTATTTGGGAGATTTTGGAAATAAGGAGAGATTATTATTTCATTGGAAGAACGAGGTGGCAATACTATTTGGGAAAAGATATTGATGACGACATCAACTTGCATGCAAGATCTTTTCATAAAATAATTTATTTTGATTCTTTGATGAATGAAATAAAAGAAATGAAAGGTTATAAGAACGGGTGTCGACTATTTGAGAGGAGATCCCGGCCACAGGGCCGTAAGTAGAGAAGGGTTTTGAAGTTTTGTTTTCGATTCTTCATTTTTCATTAGTTAGAGTTTGATTTTAATATGTTTATGGCTTTTGAGAAAGCCATGTCTAGCTAGAGTCATGTTAGGGTTTAGGTAGAAACCATTTTAATTGTATAAACTATACATTTATATGCTCAGTAATGATTTAAATGACTAATAGTTTTTCTTCATATGGCTTGGTATTTTATGGTTCATGTGATTTTCTTGATTATTTATACTTTTCAATTGATATGGCGTGCTTTGATTAAGTTCTTTGACGTGATATGCTTTAGGATTGATAGGTAATGCTTTAGAATCACTACCCATGAAGAGAAGAAAATTACAACGGAGAAACAATATTTGAAAAGCATGGAATATATTTTTAATGACTAGTAGAATTTGCATAATTCATTGGTGGAAACCGAGAATCCTAATAACCCGCTCTCGTTTTGTTTACTATTAGAATTATTATTATTTCATTTTGTTCCAAATTTATGAAAGTCGCTCAAACATCATCTTGTCGATTAGTTAGTTTTGATATTAATTAGTAGTAGTATTTCACACTCCTCGTCGGAACGACCTGTACTTGTCATTGTTCTGCTAGTTAGACACTGTGCACTTGCAGTATTTTATTGTAGGTTTCCCAACCTACCAAGTTTTTGGCGCCGTTGCCGGGGAGTGGTTGTAAAATACTCTCTAGTTGATATGATTGTATATAGTTTATTTTTAGTTTTTGTACATAATTTATTTATTTTTTCTTTTAGATTTTCCTTAATTTCTTTTTACGCAGTTTGTTTGATTATTTTTTTTTAGGTACCTTAGTCCGAAGTGCTGCGGGCGTAAAGCAAGTATGTACTGGGCAAGCTTTTGCAAGAGCCACTTGGAAGATCCATTAGAGGTTTGCTTAGCTCATTTTGGGTTGGTTTTGATGATGATAGTGTTATTTGTGAAGTCAATGCCTTGTTAAACTCCGCACCGTTGCTAGACACTAATAAATGGAACCCCAAATTAAAACCTCTTGTTTTGTCCAAGTCTCGACTAGTTCCATCAGTCGAGAAAGATCCGACCTTGACCCTTAAGCCATTAAGTTCTGAATTTTTCGTTTTGTTGATATTAATAATGAAACCGTTTTAGATGATAATGGGTCTATGAGTCGTGATATTATTGCTCCATTGAGCTCTTGTTCCGCGGAAATTATTTTAGCTGATTTAGAACCTGATTTAGAGCGTGTTCCGCCAATAAAAACTGTCAAACAATCTGAATTTGTTGCGTGTGGGAATGATTTACTTATACCATCTATGCATTATTTGAATATCACTTACAGTTTTCGATTGAAAATGAATTTACATACCGTTTTGGAGGTTTATAGTGTTCATAGGGACATATCTTCAGCTGACCGGATTAGTTGGGATGATCCTCAACTTTTTAGACTCTATATATATGATTGGATGTCTACTTTGGGGTACCAACCTCACCTTGTTTGAGAATACATGCTATTGGCAAGTAGGGAAACAAATACATTTCGCTTCATGGGAGTCAACACGTCATATTTGTTCCCTCTACTCTATCTCTTATTTTTATTGTTTATTTTTGTATTTCCCATCTTAATTTCTACGTTGGATGACTCAATTACACCGAGGACAATGTAATGTTTAAGTGTGGGGGAGTGGGTAATTATCCATATTTTTGCAGGTTTTCACTTTTCTTAGAATTTAAAATAAAATAAAATTGCATAATATCTCTGTTTTGCTCGAGGACTAGCAAAATATAAGTGTGGGGGTGTTGATAAGTATGTATATACTACATTTTATATCCATATTTATCTATATTATAAGGGACAATGGTGTTTTTCTATTTGGACGGAGATCTACAGTTTAGACACATAAAGAACGGTCCAGATTAATTCACATACTAATTTTACCTAAGATAATGAATTTAAATTGATTGCCCATTAATTTAATATCATTTATTTGGGAGTTATTCTTCCCATTTAATGTTAAACCTTTTCTTTTTTTATTTTAAAATAAATGTCCGTTAACTTTACTCTTAACTTAATCCTTTTATAATCAGATTTCTTTCCCAATGTTCATTTTTTGCGCAACTCTATTCCCAAGATATGATTCATTGTTGTTTTGGTTGATTTAGATAATTGTTATTAATGGATGTGAATCATTTTCTTAGTACTATTTAATACTGACATAATAATACAATATCAACCTAATTTTTGTGACATTTATACAGTTTAATTTATCTTTGATTCTTTTCATTAATATTGAATTTTGTTATCTCGATTTTGTTTAGTAACTGGATTACTAAATTATCTATACATAGTCAATCATCTTGCTAATACTGAAATTTAGGAAGCCTCAAAATAAGCAACATGGAACTGGATTATTGAAGCTCACCTATAATCTTTCATTTTCTGATATCGGTAGATTCTTTTTAAGCAATGAATAGGTTTAGGGAACAATACAGTGATGCATTTTTTTTGTGGTGTGTCACTATACCTATATATGTTGGGACTAAACAAATTTCCATTACATACATTTTATCATTGACGAAGATGAAGAAGTTTTGGTATTCCAGAAAGGTACAAGTCTAATTTTTGCTAGAATATGTGGTTCATTTGCACGTATGTGATTTTCATGACTAAAATGTCGAGTTTTCTAAAGATTATCTTGGATCAAGACAGCTTAGTGCATAGGAACACATCTAGATCTTGCATGTAAAGATATCTTCCTGCTAATACTGAGGTTTAGGAAGCCTTAAAATAAGCAACACGGGACTGGATTATTGAAGCTTACATATAATCTTTCATTTTCTAATATCAGGACATTCTTTTCAAGCAATGAATAGGTTTAGGGAACAATACAATGATGCATTTTACACATATGTGATTTCCATGACTAAAATGTCGAGTTTTCTAAAGATTATATAGGATCAAGAGAGCTTAGTGCATAGGAACACATCTAGATATTGCATGTAAAGATACTATCTTGCTAATACTGAAATTTAGGAAGCCTTAAAATAAGCAACACGGAATTGGATTATTGAAGCTCACCCATAATCTTTCATTTTCTGATATCAGGAGATTCTTTTTAAGCAATGAATAGGTTTAGGGAACAATACAATGATGCATTTTTTTTTGTGGTGCGTCACTATACCTATATATGTCGAGACTAAACAAATTTCCATTCCATACATTTTATCATTGACGAAGATGAATAAGTTTTGGTATTCCAGAAAGGTACAAGTCTAATGTTTGCTAGAATATATGGTTCATTTGCACATATGTGATTTCCATGACTAAAATGTCGAGTTTTCTAAAGATTATCTTGGATCAAGAGAGCTTAGTGCATAAGAACACATTTAAGTCTTTCATGTAAAGATACAATGACTAATACTTGATCCATCACCTGTCTTTTACTCCGTGGATATCATCTAATGCCTAAGCTTCTTTTATTTGATTTAAGATACCAACAAACCAAACTACGTATAAATATATTACACTTTGTAGAAGTGGATTTTTAAGAAATATTTTGATATTCAGCTGTAATGTTGTCATATTCATTTTGTGCTAGCAAATTGTAAGATTATGGCTTTTTTAGGGCTCTTATGTACAATTAGGTCAAGGTATAATATCAGTTCAATCTGCAAGTTTTCATACCATTGGTATTTAGACTGGGTATCATATTTACTTCTAGGCCTCAAACGCATATGCTAACAAAGAGAAACTCTCTTATACACGTACAATTTATCGATTCATATATTAGAGGGGGAAATTTTTTTATTTGGATCTGTAATTTATTTAATGCAAGTATTTCACTATTTAGTAAGACAACAAGATTGCATTATCATTTGCAAGGAAAAGCAAACTTGGCATATGATGTATGCAATTTCATTAGGCGCATCATTTTTCACTGCTAAGAAAGATTCAAGGACGCTTCATATCATCAATATCCAAGGGAAGGCTGTAGGATTTAATATTTTACTTTTATTTATTTTTGTGACGTTATAAGCTAGGCGTTTTTCACGTGTTAGTTTAAAACATAAATGTATAGTTATCATTTTTTTTTCAAGAGGCTTCACAGTACAGTGTAACGTCTCTCAAACCTATTACACTGTAGGGAATGATGGATGTATATGTATACAAATGACATGTTTAATGGCCGTACATTATATTAATCTAGCCAATTAAACTTTTTTTTACCATGGGTACGAGTATTACTAATGTGTAACCATGCCAATTATACATTGATACTAGCACAAAGTTAATATTCATTTTTAAAACATTCAACGGTTCCAAAAACTAATGCATATGTAACACTTTTTAGGTATATGAATGAAGGGTTCCCAACTCATATTCAACTTTTTGAATTTCGAAAAAAATTGCACTAATTTTTTTAGCACAAAATAACAATCTAATTAAATGTTGACTGAACTGCATTTGTAATTTGGAATATAATCGACAAGTTAATTTTATTCAAACAAGAAATTTCTACGAGTTCCCGCTTAGAAATTTAGGTTTTCAAATTTGTTGGTATTGTTTGCAACAACTGTGATTGGATAGCTATCTCAGTAGGCATAAATGAAACTAGGTGCAGATTCCAGTATACACATTTACATTGGATATCTTTACCAGCAAAAAAATTACTCTCTGCTGTATATATGTCTGTGTACATGCATATATGGACATCCTAATCACCATCTAACTAGAAAACGATCACGTTGACGTTAATAATATCGACCAAAGCTTCGAAGTCAGTTTAAGAAAGATTATCATTCCCCGAGTTTCCCATGCTCAACTCATGGTAGTCTCGAAAGAAACGAAATATACAACTAATACAAAAACAACTCATAGCCCCGTGCCATTATGGCACGAGTCATATCCTATTATTAGCTATGATACAATATTTTAGTTACTAATACTATTTTAGTGCTTTTGTAGAAAGTACAAGTGAATTCGATCATCCAGCGAATAAACAACAAAATGTGTGACTTAATGGTGTTTGCGACGAAAATGGAAAAATGTGGTTGGCCTGGTACTTCCATATATCAGCAACCACAATGATGAAATGTGGTTGGCCTGGTATTTCCATGTATCATCAACCACAATGATCAATTATGCTGGCCTGGTATTTCTATATATCAGCGGCACTTATTATGCTGGCCTGGTATTTCCATGTATCAGTAGCCGGGTTGGCCTGGTATTTCCATGTATCAGCAACCACAATTATGAAATGGGGTTGACCTGGTATTTCCATATATCAGCAACCACAATGATGAAATGAGGTTGGCCTGGTATTTCCATATATCAGCAACCACAATGAAAAAAATGACAAAATGTAGTTGGCCTAGTATCTCCATATATATCAGCAACACAAAATTGTTGCATAGGCGAGGCACAAACGCAGCAAATGAACTGAAATCAAAGTGGGGTTGGCACATGCAAACTGAAAATGAGAGTATTTTATCTTTCTTACTTTATTACAAATATATTCCACCGGGAAAGATAATTTATTTTCCATGTGAAGAATTAATTGAGGAATATTTACACGTGAGATTATTTTGGAAATAAAGTAACTCTTCCTTTATTTGAGAGATTTTGGAAATAAGGAGAGATTATTATTTCATTGGAAGAACGAGGTGGCAATACTATTTGGGGAAAGATACTGATGACGACATCAACTTGCATGCAAGATATTTTCTTAGAATAATTTATTTTGATTCTTTGATTAATGAAATAAAAGAAATGGAAGGTTATAAGAAGGGGTGTCGACTATTTGAGAGGAGAGCCCGGCCACGGGGCCGTAAGTAGAGAAGGGTTTTGAAGTTTTGTTTTCGATTCTTCATTTTTCATTAGCTAGAGTTTGATTTTAATATGTTTATGGATTTTGAGAAATCCATGTCTAGCCAGAGTCATGTTAGGGTTTAGGTAGAAACCAATTTAATTGTGTAAACTCTACATTTATATGCTCAATAATGATTTGAATGACTAGTAGTTTTTCTTCATATGGCTTGGTATTTTATTGTTCATGTGATTTTCTTGATTATTTATGCTTTTCAACTGATATGGCGTGCTTTGGTTAAGTTCTTTGACGTGATATGCTTTAGGATTGATAGGTAATGCTTTAGAATCACTACCCATGAAGAGAAGAAAATTACAGCGGAGAAACAATATTTGAAAATGCATGGAATATATTTTTAATGACTAGTAGAATTTGCATAATTAATTGGTGGAAACCTAGAATCCTAATAACCCGCTCTCATTTTGTTTACTGTTAGAATTATTATTATTTCATTTTGTTCCAAATTTCTGAAAATCGTTCAAACATCATCTTGTCGATTAGTTAGTTTTGATATTAATTAGTAGTAGTATTTCACACTCCTCGTGGGAACGACATGTACTTGCCATTGTTCTGCTAGTTAGACACTGTGCACTTGCAGTATTTTATTGTAGGTTCCCAACCTACCATATATTAAGAAATAATGGTACTCCTACATACTTACCAGCAATTTTTATTGGTTTTCTTTGCAACATGTTAGCTATCTCACTTTGCCTTGTCTTTGGCATTTTTTTAACTAAAAAGTGATACCACTTTAATATAATTGACATCTTGACTTGAAGCACTGCTAGATCTTGGCAATAATTTTTGAAGATGCTTAATTTTAGTATTTCTAGTTTTTAGAATTAGCAACACATCATCTAAAAAAAAAGTGTTTAATAGATGGTCCGAATCTTGCAGTCTTAACCCCATGAATTAATTTAAGAGACTCATCTTGAATAAGATGACGAGAAAGAGCATCCATGCAAACCATGAAAAGGTAAGGAGACAGACTATGTCATAGTATGAGCCCTCTAGTAGGAGTAAGAGATTGATAAGGTGTATCATTTAAGAGAAGATATATAAATAATGAGAGTATTGATACAATGATATATCACGTTATATCTCTGCTCAATAAAACCTAGTGTAGATGTGGAAAAACGGTTCGCTGGTTTTTTAGGGAATTGAAGAGACGAGCGTGTTGTCGAGACTCCTCAACCGAGCAAACTGTTCAACCTCATACAGATGCACTGCAAAGGGAGTGCTTAGATTCGAGAGATCAATCTGTAGGACTCCGTCCTAAACCAAGTCAATGGT
This sequence comes from Papaver somniferum, assembly GCF_003573695.1. Classification (NCBI taxonomy): domain Eukaryota; kingdom Viridiplantae; phylum Streptophyta; class Magnoliopsida; order Ranunculales; family Papaveraceae; genus Papaver; species Papaver somniferum. Next base: position 144,870,822 of record NC_039365.1, on the reverse strand, counting down.
CGTTCCAGAGTCAATTCGGTCGCAAAAAGGGAATGGGTTGATCAGTAGGAGGAAAGCTGAGAATTGTGTGGAATCAATGATGATCAAGGATTGTGGATGTGTTGAAGGTTTCTGCAATAATGATGAACTGTTGAGTTCGAATAAGTTCTGGGATTAATGAATTCCTGAGAGTAATTACTCGAGAAATTCTATGTCGACAATTACTGATGATGGTAATCATTCGTTGTCCTCAATCATGGATTCAGAGACTTATTTATACTGTCAGAATAGTAAACACATAGATCCCTGTAAGTGTGACAGTTTCTTGAGTGAAAGAGTAGGAAAATGGGAGATCGTGGTGAAACCAGTTCCAGGTCGTGCGGAGACATGGTTGATCATTCACCCACTACTTTGCTAACTCCTTCAACCGTTTGCACGACTTACTCACACTTCTCGTAGTGGATGTATCCCCGTGCCGTAGGCCGCCAGACCAAAACCCTAAGTGATATCCCCTTATGTGACATGATTGATGTCTCACGAATCGTGGAGTCTGCATGACAGACGTGTATTAATTAGTCAGTTGTTGACTGATTAGACAGTGAGTCTAGATTTTGTTGAGTTGAGCATGAGTGATGAATGCTCAGTGAGTCATGGATTGAACATGTGTAGTTCTTTGAATGATGTTGATATTGCACGTGTTGGAAAAAATTGTAAATTTGATGAAGGATTGCTGATAATATTGATAGCTGGATCAATATTTGAGCAACTGAGCAAGTATTGCTCATTCTAGTAAATTACTGATGATTTACTGAATATTGATGGATTGAGCAAGTATTGCTCAATTCGACAAATTATTTATGGATGTCGTGACCAAAAATATTAATTAAAATATTGGTAGACTACCAAATATTATATAATTAATCCAGATGTTGATTTCTGAATCAACATAAATTCATTAGTGTTTGAATCCTGCTCAGAATGATGATTCGTTGAGCATTTATTCGAAAACCCTAATTTTTGATCAATTGTCCATCACTTGACGAATTGCTGAAAATTGGTTGTGAGTGATGGAGGGACGACCACATGGGATGATGGACATCCATGTGGCACCCGTGTGCTCGAGTGAGCATGCACCAAGGTCCTTGGTTGGCCAGTTGGTGAAAGAATGATGATTAAATGCCGGTTTCATCATTTATTGAAATAGTGCTCGATTGAGCATTAGGTGATAAAACCTAATTATGGAAGAGTGAAGGACCGACCAAGAGGGCATGAGACCGGCCCTTGGTGATCGTGGGACCAGCTGATGGTCGTTTGAGCAAACTCCAAGTTGGTTGAAAAGAGTTTGGACCCAATATGAGCAACTGAGCAAATTTGGTCAAAATTATAAGAATGTGTGGGACCGACTTATTGCAAGCCTTAGGGCCGGCCTTGGTCGGTCAAGGAGGCATGCCCGTGTCACCATGATGTTTGTGTCTCAGTCCTGAGAGTTTGGTATTTTCTGATGTGCGTTTGAGCAACATTGTGGATTTTCAGAAGAGTTTTATCTTGACTGAAATTATTGATTTTTTGCTCGAATGAGCATGTGTGCTCATTTGACCAATATTTTGTAAACATTAAAATAATGGTATTTTAATATTTTTCGTGAGTAGCCTAGTCGGTCGTGTGACCATGTCGACTTTTGGCCTTTTCATGGTTTGAGCAATATTTGAAAAAAATATGAAGAAATCATGATTTTTGCTCAAACTGAGGAGTTTCATGAGATGAGGGAAATAATATTTATAGAATACTAGGGATTGCAATGTGTGGGACCGTCCACAGCTTGGGCATGGCCGGCCGGCTAGGTTGCCCGGTCCCGCAACATCTTTTCTTATTTTATATTATTATTTCTCATGAAACCATGAAAATATGGAGAAACCGTGAGTTTTTCTCAAACAAGGAAAGTTGCTAGAATGAAGGAGTTTTCATGAGTTCATGAAAATAACAAAATAAGAAAAAATAACGGGAGAGGCATGGGACCGGCCACGGCTAAGGCAAGGTCGGCTAGCCGGTGAGCCTGGCCCATGAGCGCCTCTTATTATTTTATTATTATTGTTTTTCTCCTGTTTTGTGTAGGATTCCTCATTTATCCATATCTTCTAATGCTCGTTCGTGCATTCGGGTGCCCGGTCGTGCATTATTGTCGAGTACACTTGCACCATTTTATGGGGCTTACTCAGTAATGGTCCTAATCCCCGATTGTTGAGTATTTATTACTAATTTATGAGATTCAGTGGAGAATGATTCATGAAACTGAGTAATAAAAGTGAGTAGTTTTTTATTATCAATCCATAGGATCAGCCGTGGATTCGACCATGAATTCGGAATAATAAAATGAGTATTACCATTCCATGGGATCGCGGATTCGACCATAGAATCAGAGTAATGGTTGTTTATTACCATTTCACGAGATCATCCGTGGATTCGATCATGAAATCAGAGTAATCTATTACCATTTCATGAGATCAGCCGTGGATTCGATCATGAAATCGGAGTAATAATTTATCTATCATCATTTCATGAGATCAGCCGTGGATTCGATCATGAAGTCAGAAAAATGAGATAAAATAGATTATCTTCAAGGAATTCAGTGGTGAATGCCATAGTAGAATCAATCTATTGCAGAAAGGATATTAGCCAGTTAAAGCATCACATCCATCTTGAAAGGTGCATAGTTAGGGACTCACAAGTGTTGCTTACGACCTGAAGGCGTTAATGCTCTCAATTTTAGGAGAACCGCCTGGGTCTATACACGGTCTATCCACATAGTCAGGGAAAAGTGAATGTCTCCGAAATCCTGAAGGCGTTAAGCTCTCAATATGAGGAGAACCGCCCAATCGTTCTTCTATGTGGAGAAGGGTCTCTCTATGTAGTCAGGGAACAATGAGTGTCACCGACGTCCTGAATGCGTTAAGTTCTCAATCTGAGGAGAATCGCCCAATTATATTATTATACATAGAGGGCATGATGAAATGCGAGGCATCGAACGCTCAGTTAGTGGAGGCTTTTCGAAAAACATGTTCATCATGGCTCGTAAAATATGAATCGTCACATGCCTGAAAGCCGAGTCAGGGACATGCAGTATCATGATTTTATGTTTTAGACCTTTGTTGAAAATCCACCATCAACATTAAGTCTCCTGCTTAGTGAGGGACGGTCATGTTCCGCAGTAAGCATTAAATGGTGATTTTCAGTCGACGAGATCAGTGATTGAACTCAGTCACACAAAGGTATTCTCAGAATCCTTGATTTGCTCCAATGGTGTCTTGTATGAACAAATGTACAGATAAGGACCCTGATAATATGATAGAGTGCGATTCCATGAGCATGGAGGAATGAAGCACTGCTGATTTGGACGTTCAGAAGCCTCGTTATGGTCGGTCTAGGATTTATGGGCCCGAGCCCAAAAAGGAAACCCATGTTTTGTTAGGTTTTGGAATAAACTTGATATAAACGGTAAGTAACCCTAAAAAAAAATTATTCTTGACCGACCAGACTTCTTCATATCTTTACCACCTTCACGTGAGTAGCACCAGGAGAGGAAGATTTTCCGCCGGATTCAACCGTCACCGACTGCCGTCCGATCAAGTTCCGGCCGGCGCCGACAGGTAAGTCTGAACCCTTTTTTTGCCGTGTGTTTAGTGTTTTTCATGAGTTGTTCATAACACAAAAATTTCATGCAAGTATGTATACGTAGGTTTTATGAAATTTGTTGCTTTTGAGAATACGTATGCACGTTTGTTCAATAGTTTAAGAAACGAGCAAAAATCCCTAATATGAAAGATATACGTATATTATTGAATACACATGGTCTAGTTGCAGTAGAGAAAATTTTGTTTATAAGGTTTCATGAAAACCCAAATTTGTTTTCAAAGAATGAATTTTGCAAACACTTTTAAGAACATAGGTTTGTTCGTAATAAAAGTAGTAAACCATAATACTTAGAGTTAAAGGAATTTTGAAAAGACCGGTAGTTCATAATAAAATTTGTCTATGAACTTTCAAAAATTTATTTGGAATATGTGGACCCTTGCAAAAATAGAAAAGACCCTCGTTTCATAGACGAATGCTCGATTGAGCAAAAATAACAGTTTTTGAATAACTCGCGTAAAAAAAGTTTTTTTTATTTACACACGTGAGTTTTTATTTTTGAATAAAAATCAAACAGTAAGTTTCTGAGTAATTGTTGGAGATAAAAAATCATATTTCATGATTTTATGATGTGTGCTTACGGTATAAAATCATGGGATGTTCACATGAAGAGTTTATGTGAATTGTTCATAATTTCGTGAAAAGCCAGTGTTGACTCTTGAATGATAGATTTTGCTCGTCTTCCCAGGTTTGAAGGAGTGAGCAAGTTTTTCGAAGTGTTACGTTGTTATCACTAAGATCGTGAAACTGTAAATAGGTAAGAGTTGAGGATTACCATTTTTGTAGACGCTGAGCATCGTGATTATTCCTTCGCTTTAATTCCACTGATGAAATTATTTATGTGTGGATGTCACAGCGGCTTTGTAAAGATGAATGACCATCAGGACAACGCTTCCGAAGATGCTTCTAAGGAAGAGTCTTCCATAGAGTATGGTTCCAGAGAGGAAATTTCAGGAGAGGACGTTTCAGACACGTCTTCCAGAGATGATGATTCCTCCATAAATGATGATTCTGAGACTTCTAAGGAGAAAGAGGAGACTCCCAAAACTAAGAACATCCCAAATGATGAGGACAAATTCTTTGTGTATCTGTATAGGCCCGAAAAGCATCCTTTAGGTTCCTCCTTTCGGCTGCTTATAAATCCAAGAAGCACCACTCAGAACAAGTTGGTATCTCCTCCAGCAATAATTCGATTCTGTTTGCAAGGGAAACATTATTTGGCTTCACATGTGGAACTGAAACTTTCTAGGAAACCTCTGCCACATTTCTCTGGATGGGCAAGACACATGTTGGGTCATAGCCGTGTAAGGACCATGTTAGACCGTGCGCAAGTAACCCGATCTATTCAAGCTGCTGGAGATCTGGTCATCCATCACGACATACCAGGTATGGTGGCTTTGCTTGCTCGATGGTGCATTCCTACTCATACTTTCATATGCAGATGGGGATAATTCACCATTACTTTGGAAGATGTGGTTGCTTTGTTACATCTCCCAATCATTGGTAATTTTCCTGAAAAGCTCTCAGCAGAGGAGAATGTGATATTTGATGTACTGGAAACCAAAATGCATGAATTCAACAAGTCACACAAAACTTGCTATGCTCAGTGGTTGAAATACTGGTGGCCGAGAGACGAGGTTCCCAAAGAACCCGTTGATGGTCCCTTGACTATCGCTGCCTTCTTATGTTTGTGGCTCTCAGAGATGTTTTTGAAGATAGCGGTCATTTGTTGAATCCATTTGTGATCCCTTTTGCCATAAAGATGGCTAAAGGTGAGAAACTTCCCATCGGTAGTCTGTTTTTGGGTTCACTATTTGCCAATCTAGACTCCTTGGTCATAGACTCCAGTGTTTCCAATGGCTTCATGAAAGTTGAGAGTATGCTAACACTATGTTCCTCCAAGCCTTGATGTGGGAGCACATTGAGAATTATTCTCCAACTCCTCTCAGTGTCCTGCAAGGACCAATGCTGATACTCGTCATGCTTTCCTTGAGAAAAATAATGCCAGAATTATGCGCTGGTCTACAAAGCATCCACAACACAAGATATGCCTCACTGACATTTTAGACATCGAGTCTGAGTTCAACTTTCCCCCTGAGTGTCAGTTCCTCCTCTTTTCTCATAAGTGATCACTTTCAATACTGCTGAAGAAAGTATCACGTTGAAAACTGGTGTTGGTCTGAGTGATGGAGAGAGGTCTTTTGTAATGAGTTGCACTCCTGGTTACTTAGTATCAGTGGTGCATGGAGAATTCCAGGTGGAGGAATATAACATCGATAGAGACGCTCGGCAAATGGGTGTCAACCAGTGTGTTCCAGGTCATCGAATGAATAGACCATCAGTTGAGCATCTGAAGGTTCATTTAGATTGCACATGTGTGGAAGGCAGTGATTATTTATCTCCATGTTCTGACCGAGCTACTTTCGTAACTCCGGGTTACATAGACTTCTGACGTCAACAAATTGATTATTTATCTCCATGTTCATGCTATTCATTCGTCTTCAAATGGTGGTGAGAAAGAGAATCCTCAAGAATCGTGACTGAATGGAGATAATGGCGCTCCCAGTGTTGATGTCGACCCTGTTAAACTTTCGAATGACTTGGAGACTCCTCAAGTAAGTATCCATTTTGTATTATCTTCATAAGGTTGCTTACTTGAGATCGAATGAATAAGAATCCACATGAATGAATGACAAACTTTTAGCAAAATACGTCATCAGAAAATTCGGAACTCAGCGTTTTAGCAAAAACACTATAAAATCTTCATACGATGTCATATTTTCGCGATCTAACCATGTATCCTTAAGCCCAGGAAATTTCCAAGCTTTTAAACGAAGATTTTTAAGTTTTGAGCACGTTTAGGGGTCCAAATCAGCGAAACACTAAACTTCCAGGAATTTTTCAGCTGGCATGTGGTCCAATATTTTGGCCACAACTTCTTACTCGTTTATCCAATTGCTATGAAATTTTGATATGTTGTAGGGAACATCCATACGAATATAATGGTATATTACTCAACCTTGGATTACTTACCCATTGCTCCCAGTTCGTCGTCTTATACAGGGCAGTATAAAATCTCTTCAGACGGGTTTATTGAAAAACGTATTTTATGACTTCCACACTATTTGCTCATGTCTTGGATGCATAATAAATAACTTATATAGTGTTAGTTCACTTACATGCTATATTCTATGATTTCCTTCGGTTTCCATGCTTGAATTCTTCTAATCTCATGTAATCTTCGTATTAGGAGACGAATACCGAAGTTGAGAATAATGGGACCAACGAGGATGATTTGAGCAACGTGAAAAAGAAAGATAGTGGTGTTACCAAATATGCACCTCAGGGTCATGAGAATGTTTCTACTGAAGTTGTCGAAGAGAATGATGCTCAAGTTATCACCACTTTGGAGATAGAAGAAACCGGACCCGTAATGGAAAAGACTGCTCCAGCAATAGAAGAAGTTGTTCTTACGACTGCTGAGGTTGCCCCAATGATCGAGAACCGTATAATATTGCATGAATACCCCAACGCAGAGATATTTTGTGATCCTTCGTTTGGTGCTTCACTTCCATATCACGTATCCATTGGCGGATTCAGTGTTCCTACTGGGTATGCCGATATGTATGAGAAGTTGTGGAAGATTTATGGTCATATTGTGGTTCCAAGAGACCTTGAACGTAAATACTTTTTGACAATGCAATTAGGAAGCATATTGTGTGTCATAGATGATATTCGTACCAGAGCCAGAAGTACTGTCACTCGAGATGTACTCTTTGATTGGGAGTACAACTTGGAGAGATCCGAAGAACTTGGTTTTAACTTGAAGTGGCTTCGTCAGAAAATCGACACCATCAAGGATGCAGTAGTGAACAACATACCTTTCACCAGTAATGTTGTGGTGGAGAAGATGGATAAGATTGCTGAGTTGACTGAAGGTCTGGAGTTGGAGAAAACGGCCTTGCAGGTCTTGGAGAATCCAGAGAAGCAGAAATCTTACTTTGACGGCTTCCTTTAGTTTTTCTTTCTATAATCTCTTGAACCTTGAACTTCTGAGAGACGTGAGATTTTATTTTGGTTTTGAACTTCTGATTGGTTTTGAATGAATGTATGAGGATTTTCTTTTGGATTTTGTATTTGATAGAGATTTTGGATTTTCTATATTTTGCAATTCGTACTACCAATCTAGAAGCCTTGCAATCAGCCACTGATCTTTTTTTGACGACCATCTACTTAAGTATTTGAGACTCTTAATCACTGGGGATGGTGAAGGGTTTGGTCTTTTACATCAGAGATTGGCTACCTTGCCTATCAAAGATGGTGTCCTTGGAATTTACACCATGGCGGACACCCGTACCTACTGTTTCCTTGCCTCTCAGAATCAGACTGCTTCAGTACAGAAGACAATTCTGGGTAGTTTATTCTCAACAAAAAAAGGCTTTGCTTATCAATTGGCTCTTCAGAACTTTATCCAGGTATGTGGATTACCTCTTTCTTACTGTATCGATGATACTGCCCCCCCTTCCATGCATTCCCTGGCAGTCACTTATTTTAATGCAGTTAAGAAGCAAATCCCAGACCAATTCTCTATGTCTGCAAGAGATTCTATTTTATGGCAGTGTAACCGTATCAAGCACGCTCAGGACTATTTATTAGATGTACCAATCAGTTGGCTTAATCAGTGTATCAGGCATAGACAGTTCCGAGCCGTGCTTTGTTATCGCCTCGGTGTCCCACTGTTTGTTGAGAATGGCTTATGCACAAGTTATAACAAATCTATGGACATCTTTAGAGACCATGCGCTTCATTGTGCTAAAGATGTTGGAAGTAAGTTTCGACATGATGTTGTCCGTGATATTGTTGTTGATATTTGTTACAAAGCTAGTGTACCTGCTCGCAAGGAAGTCTCTCTTGGTATTCTCTCAGATGAGGATAAAGACTTGAGGCCTGCCGATATTCTTGTTCTCAACTAGGAAAACGATCAAGATGTTTGTATGGATGTCACCGGTGTCTCGCCCTTTACTGGTGATGGTATACGTTCTTTTGTCCCAGGGAAAGCTATTTCTAAGGCGGTTTCAATAAAGCGTGCTAAATATTTTGACAAGTGCACTTCACTTGGGTATGGTATGGGGGTCCTGGATTTCTCTACTTTGGGGTAACTTGGTGAAGATACTTTATATTTTTTTAAGCGTTTGAAGAACTGTCTTGTTACTAATGACGTTAGTAGTGGTTTTGGTAGTTTTATTTTCCATAGATTAGGCATTGTTATTCAAAGAGGGGTTGGTGCCCAGCTTGTTGCTAGGTTGCCAACCAATAGCTTTGTATGATCATCTCATAATTGACATATTTCTTAAATAAAAGAAATTTTGATAAATTGCTGAGTTCAAATACCGAATGCAAGTATTGCAAACGTTTTGGAGGAATTGAAAATACATGTAAAAGAAAATCCTAAGATGCAAACGCCAGATGTCTTGAGCATTTGTCTTGGACATAAAAACACTCAATGCCGGATGCTTCGTGCATCAAAAATCTTGAGCCAATTTTCATGAATCACTGGTATACTTGTCTTGCCCTTGATGTCAGCCAATTTATAATATCCTCCAGCAACTGACTTAGCAATTATAAAAGGTCCTTCCCAGCTGGAATGCTTTGTAGAATGGAGATTGCTTATAGTTGCCTTAAGGACTAAATCTCCTTCATGGAACTTATTAGACTTGGTTCGACGTGCCCTGAATATCTTCTGATGGTTAGGAATTCCTCGTACAGTAGGATTCCATGTTGATAGAGCTTTCCAATTCTGCGGCACATGTGGACACTCACGCAAGGAAGAGTATGTGGGGTATCGCTTGTTGAACTGAGTCATGTCTTCAGCGATAAACCTTTCAATGGGGTGCTTAGTTTGAAGAGACTCTAACCATTTAGTGTAATACTGCTGAGGCGAGACTATCCACTCATAGCATATTTGAAAGTTGATAATATAGACACATGAGGAGGAATAAGACTTTCCTGAGTGCGGAATCTTCTGACAAATTCATGTGCGCTTTCTTCAGGTTTTTGTGTAAGTCCTATCAGGGCTTGGACTTTCTCCAGATGCTTGAATGGTGGGGCATCCTCCATTTCTTCCGAGTCAGAGCTTTCCTTTGAGTTAGAGCTTTCTTTAACAGAGAAGTGTGCAATTGAAGATGTTGGAGTTACCATTTCAGCATGAATCCATGTCCGACCAAGAATCATGTCGTATCTCGGATCTTCTCTAATTATGTAAAAATTGGTTTCAGTCCAAGTTGAGTCGGTTTTTTATCTTGAGAATGATGTACCCGTAAGCATCCCCGGGGACTCCTTCATGATCTCTGACTGAGGCAGGAGCCTGAGTTGCTTATCGTCGAGTGATGCCTGCATCTCTGAGAGTTTTCAAAGGAATGATGTTGACAACAGTACCAACATCGACCAGTGCTCGCTTGAAATCGTTTCCTTTCAGGTACACCGTAGTGAGAACTCCCTAATCATACATTTCTTTGTTAGTGACTAGAGGTTCTGGGTGCATTTCTGGGATTGACAGTCGTTTCCCGGATACTATATGGTTCAAAGCCGAAAACATGTCTATCCTTTGAGATTTTGACAGATACAGCAATTCGCAGTCATGCTCGATTAATGATTGAACTGCTTCTTTGACTGGTGGTTCAGAAAATGTGAAGGTTCAGATTGGGAGAGGATTCTTGTGTACTCCTTCAGTCTCCAGTTCTCCTGAATCAGCCTTTTCCTTGAATATGCACTTCAAATTTCTGCAATCACTTTTCGGATGGGTGACATATCCATGGAAGCGGAAGTAGCGTGGATTTTCCATTTGTTCCTCAGTTGGTTCCCTTTTGACAGGAGGTAAGTTGATCGCACCATCTTGGATCCATACCTCCAGTAACTCGATCACCTCTTCAATATGGAAAGGAAAATCCGGCACTTCCTGATCATTTTGTTGAGTCGGCGCTCATGTGCTTCGATTTTGGTTGTCCTTTCTTGGTACTTTCGTAGACGTCGGAGGGACATTCTTAGGTTGTTTTGCGTCAGCTTTTATTTTGCTCCCTTCAAAAACATTTGTGGAAGCTTCAACATTGTAATGCTTGTTAATTAAACACCTGGTGGCGCTGTTTCGAGTGTCTCGCGGCTCCTCGACTTTGACGATTTTTGTTCTTTCTAGCAAAGCTGGGGCAGTGGTTGCTGATCACTTTGATGCTTCATGGAGTTCTGAGAAAGTATGAAATCGAAGATTTTCCAGCAAAGATTTATAGACTTGAATCATCCCATTGATGCACAAATCCACTAGTTGTTGTTCAGTGGCATTTGGATCATGACAATCTAAGGCTTGGGTTCTGAACCTCTTCACATACTCATTCGGATTTTCAGCGTTCTTCTGAGTCATCCTTCCTAAATCGGAGAGAGTAATATGTTCAGAAACAAAGAAATATTTCCTGTAGAAGGTGTTAACCATTACTCCCCAGTTAGCGATGCTCCCAGGTGCAATGTTTTTGCACTAAGTATATGCCCGGCCCGTCAGAGATTTTGAAAATTCTTTCTGACGGACAACATGGTTATGCTCGTGCTCTCCCAGTGCCTCCAGGAATCGAGAAACATGTTCCCGAGCGTTCCATGTTCCATTGTACAGTGTGAAAGTTGGAGAAATGTAACCTTTTGGGAGAGGGATTCTCTGTGTAGCAGCAGGGTATGAAGGTTGATGGCGGTGGATAGACTGCGCATTTCCCTTCCCTCGATCCTCCATGAAACGTTCTAGATCTTCACGAGTGATGAAACCGGCGGGATCTTTTGATGTTTCTGCAGCTTTGTGAACTTCATCATCATCAACTATATGGAAAGGAACAACTTCGGGGTCAACATATGCTTCCTTGGCCTTCCCTTTCTCATGAGTCTTCTTGGACACTTTGTCAGTGAGGGTTTTGAGATAGTCGCATAGCTCTTTCTGCGTCGTAGCCATGTCGGTCTGATTTTTGGCAAGAGTTTCTTGCACTTTCATGAGATCAGCGATGGTGGGTGGATTTTCTCTGACTTCCTCGGGATGCCGGCCGAAAAGAGGATGATTTTCGACATTGGTTCAAGGAGGAGTATTGTCACCACCACTGTTGGAAGCAGGAATGGTTTCTGGAATACCACCATTGTTGCTAGTGCTAGTGTTGTTTGCGTTAGGATTTGTAACTGAACCTGACCTAAGATCAACCATTTTGTGAAAATGTAAGATTGCAACCGAGAGATTAATCTCCCACTGTGGTCGCCAATCTGTAGATGGGGAAAAACGGTTCGCTGGTTTTTTAGGGAATTGAAGAGACGAGCGTGTTGCCGAGACTCCTCAACCGAGCAAACTATTCAACCTCACAAAGATGCACTGCAAAGGGAGTGCTTAGATTCGAGAGATCAATTTGTAGGACTCCGGCCTAAACCAAGTCAATGGCCGTTCCAGAGTCAATTCGGTCGCAAAGAGGGAGATTGGTTGATCTGTATGAGGGAAGCTGAGAATTGTGTGGGATCAATGATGATCAAGGATTGTGGATGTGTTGAAGGTTTCTGCAATAATGATGAACTTTTGAGTTCGATTAAGTTCTGGGATTGATGAATTCCTGAGAGTAATTACTCGAGAAATTCTATGTCGACAATTGCTGATGATGGTAATCATTCGTTTTCCTCAATCATGGATTCAGAGACTTATTTATACTGTCAGAATAGTAAACACATAGATCCCTGTAAGTGTGACGGTTTCTTGAGTGAAAGAGTGGGAAAGTGGGAGATCGTGGTGAAACCAGTTCCAGGTCGTGCGGAGACATGGTTGATCATTCACCCACTACTTTGTTAACTCCTTCAACCGTTTGCACGACTTACTCACACTTCTCGTGTGGATGTATCCACGTGCCGTAGGTCGCCAGACTAAGACTTTAAGTGATATCCCCCCATGTGACGTGATTGATGTCTCACGAATCGTGGAGTCTGCATGACAGACGTGTATTAATTAGTCAGTTGTTGACTGATTAGACAGTGAGTCTAGATTTTGTTGAGTTGAGCATGAGTGATGAATGCTCAGTGAGTCATGGATTGAACATGCGTAGTTCTTTGAATGATGTTGATATTGCACGTGTTGGCAAAAATTGTAAATTTGATGAAGGATTGCTGATAATATTGATAGCTGGATCAATATTTGAGCAACTGAGCAAGTATTGCTCATTCTAGTAAATTACTGATGATTTACTGAATATTGATGGATTGAGCAAGTATTGCTCAATTCGACAAATTATTTATGGATGTCGTGACCAAAAATATTAATTAAAATATTGGTATACTACCAAATATTATATAATTAATCCAGATGTTGGTTTCAGAATCAACATAAATTCATTAGTGCTTGAATCCTTCTCAGAATGATGATTCGTGGAGCATTTATTCGAAAACCCTAATTTTTGATCAATTATTCATCACTTGACGAATTGCTGAAAATTGGTCGTGAGTGATGGAAGGACGACCACATGGGATGATGGACATCCATGTGGCACCCGTGTGCTCGAGTGAGCGTGCACCAAGGTCCTTGGTTGGCCAGTTGGTGAAAGAATGATGATTAAATGCCGGTTTCATCATTTATTGAAATAGTGCTCGATTGAGCATTAGGTGATAAAACCTAATTATGGAAGAGGGAAGGACCGACCAAGAGGGCATGAGACCGTCCCTTGGTGATCGTGGGACCAGCTGATGGTCGTTTGAGCAAACTCCAAGTTGGTTGAAAAGAGTTTGGACCCAATATGAGCAATTGAGCAAATTTGGTCAAAATTATAAGAATGTGTGGGACCGGATTATTGCAAGCCTTAGGGACGGCCTTGGTCGGTCAAGGAGGCACGCACGTGTCACCATGATGTCTGTGTCTCAGTACTGAGAGTTTCGGTATTTTCTGATGTGCGTTTGAGCAACATTGTGGATTTTCAGAAGAGTTTTATCTTGACTGAAATTCTTGATTTTTTGCTCGAATGAGCATGTGTGCTCATTTGATCAATATTTTGTAAACATTAAAATAATGGTATTTTAATATTTTTTGTGAGTAGCCTAGTCGGTTGTGTGACCATGTCGACTTTTGGCCTTTTCATGGTTTGAGCAATATTTGAAAAAAAATGAAGAAATCATGATTTTTGCTCAAACTGAAGAGTTTCATGAGATGAGGGAAATAATATTTATAGAATACTAGGGATTGCAAGGTGTGGGACTGGCCACGGCTATGTCATGTCAGGCCGGCCAAGTTGCCCGGTCCCGCGACACCTTTCCCTATTTTATAATGTTATTTTTCATGAAACCGTGAAACTATATTGGAGAAACCATGAGTTTTGTTGAAACAGAGGAGTTTCATGAGATTAGGGAAATAATAATTATAGAAGACTAGGGATTGCAAGGTGTGGGACCGACCATATCTTGGGCATGGCCGGCCGGCTAGGTTGCCCGGTCCCGCAACACCTTTCCCTATTTTATATTATTATTTCTCATGAAACCATGAAAATATGGAGAAACCGTGAGTTTTGCTCAAACAAGGAAAGTTGATAGAATGAAGGAGTTTTCATGAGTTCATGAAATAACAAAATAAGAAAAAATAATGGGAGAGGCATGGGATCGGCCACGGCTAGGGCACGGCCGGCTAGCCGGTGAGCCCGACCCATGAGCGCCTCTTATTATTTTATTATTATTATTGTTTTTCTCCTGTTTTGTGTAGGATTCCTCAATTATCCATATTTTTGAATGCTCGTTCGCGCATTCGGGTGCTCGGTCGTGCATTATTGTCGAGTACACTTGTACCATTTTATGGGGCTTACTCAGTGATGGTCCTGATGCCCGATTGTTGAGTATTTATTACTAATTTATGAGATTCAGTGGAGAATGATTCATGAAACTAAGTAATAAAAGTGAGTAGTATTTTATTATCAATCCATAAGATCACCATGAATTCGGAATAATAAAATGAGTATTACCATTCCATGGGATCGCGGATTCGATCATAGAATCAGAGTAATAGTTGTTTATTGCCATTTCACGAGATCATCCGTGGATTCGATCATGAAATCAGAGTAATCTATTACCATTTCATGAGATCAGCCGTGGATTCGATCATGAAATCGGAGTAATAATTTATCTATCATCATTTCATGAGATCAACCGTGGATTCGATCATGAAGTCGGAATGATGAGATAAAATAGATTATCTTCTAGGAATTCAGTGGTGAATGTCACGGTAGAATCAATCTATTACACAAATGATATTAGCCAGTTAAAGCGTCACATCCATCCTGAAAGGTGCATAGTCAGAGAAAAGTGAGCGTTACCGACGTCCTGAAGGCGTTAAGTTCTCAATCTGAGGAGAACCGCCCAATTATGTTATTCTACATAGAGGGCATGATGAAATGCGAGGCATCGAATGCTCAGTTAGTGGAGGCTTTTCGAAAAACATGTTCATCATGGCTCGTAAAATATGAATCGTCACATGCCTGAAAGTCGTGTCAGGGACATGCAATATCATGATTTTACGATTTTGACATTTATTGAAAATCCACCATCAACACCTAGTTAATTGAAATATGTCCTTAAAAAAAGACCATACTGAAATGACGATGTACCAACTATACCATAATCTTTTCGATATCAACTTGTACAAGATGTACCTTGTGTAATCTATTAAAGACAATAACTATCAAGAAGATTACAACAACAAGATGTACACTTGGTATATTACATAAGCTCCAAACTGAACCTGACTATGGTATCAAACCAAGTGTTTGATTAACTTACAAGTATAAACTTCAAAGAGACTTCCTTTGGAAAAAAAAACACCCTGGAAAACCCAAAGGCTTGTATTTCATTGCATGGAGTTCTGTTTGAAAACCTAAGAAGCTAGGGGGTCTTGGCTTCAGAAATATGGAGTTCTTTAACAGTGCTACGATCACCAAGATATCCTGAAGACCAATATCTGAACCAGACTCATTGTGGTCTTAAATATGAAAGTCAATCATTTCAAAGAAACAGCTGTGATCATAATGAACATCAAACCGAAGAGAACTGATTCTTGGATATTGAAATGAATTTCGAAAGAGGTGGAAAATATCAAGAAATACTACAGATAAGAGATAGGCAATGGTCAAAATATCAGGATTTGGGAGGACACAGATGGAATCAAAATAAAGAAGAAATAACAACAAAACCTCAACTTTGCCCTAATGACCTTACTTTGGTTAGTCAGCTAATCAACTTCTCAAGAGAATAAGATATGGCACACATCTCTCAATGGTTCAATGAAGATGATCAACTTAGTATCTATAACACAATATTCAACATACATGGGGAAGATAGAATAATCCGGGGCCTCACTGATAATTGGATTTTCACCGTCTTTATGACATGAAGATCAATGATAAATACAAAGAGGACATCACCAATCCATCCTGGAAGAAAATATGGAAAATGGATACCTCTCCATATATCCAAATGTTCATCTGGAAATGTACTCATGGTATCCTACCAACTAATGCCAAGACTTCTAGCATCCTGAACTATAGTAATATTACCTCCAATCCATGCAAAAATACTAAAGAAGATATAACCCACACTCCCTCTCTTGCCCCTATGCTGCTGAGCTGTTGATAAACCTTTTTGGTTCTCAACACCAATGCTTTATAGAAGCAACTAACTTCAACGATTGCCCAACTCCTGGTCCCCCCCTCCCCCTCCCCATATCATCTTAAAACTGGATTTAATCTTTGCTACTACCTGCTGGTTCATCTAAAAAGCTAGATGTGATCTAGTTTTTCAGAAAACTAAACCTTCTGCTCTGATTAATGCAAATAATATTAAGCAACATCTATGCTCTTCTGATAGAGTAATGCACAATCAAACCATATTCTCAACAATCTCTGTTACCATAGAGGTGAACATGATACGATAGTCAGAATGACTAATGAGCATAAGCTGAAATTTGGTATCACTATCAGCATACGTTCCATGAGTTATTCTAACATGGAAGGACATGATGATTCTTCTTTTGTACTAACTATGCTTTCGTTGCCATGTGAAATTACGAGGGTACCCAAATACACCATGTTTTTTCGTTTCAACCTATTAGTTCGACACCAAGTGTGATCGTCTATGGACAATGTCGAGATAATACAACAAAAAGGTAACTTGACAATAGATACAGTACAAGACCGATCGACTATAGGATCAATGTCAAATGATATGGATTAACGTACTAGTGTGTTTACTTTTTATTATAATAAAATAATTATAATTACGGAAAGTAAAAGTAAATCACACAATAAGATTTTGTTAACGAGGAAACCGCAAATGCAGAAAAACTCCGGGACCAAGTCCAGTTTTGAATGCTCTCAGAATTAAGCCGATATCCAAAGAAAAAATCCAACTTCATATAGTTGATACCAAGTAATCTACCCCTAGTTTTACTTAGTTCCCTAAGTATCCCTGCGTCGACGACCGTTTGGTCACACACGTGAATCCCAAGACAAAAAATCACTATCTTGAGTTGCTTTACCGATGTAAAGTCTTAAGTACTCAACTCCTTTTGATCGTCTTCCAAACAATAAAGAAACAAAGTTATTTGGTAACTACTCCACTAGTCATTAGAAAAAGATTCCCTGAGTTTGACAAAGGCTCTTCTGTTTAAACTAGTATATTCATTTGTTCGGGTAAGATCAATCGAAATCAGTAACTTAAAATCGGATTCACAACTATCAGCTCCAGATATTGAAGAATACCACCAGATGATAGTTGCCGATTTAAACGACTATATGATCACATCTATCAAAGAAAAATCGGATCTAATTCGGATCCTAGCCGATCAAGATGTGTGCCAAAATCACGAGATATGAAAACCAATAAGAAAAAATATTTTTGTCTTCAAATCTTCAATTGCCTTCTTATGTACCTGCACACCACAAACTTGAATTCACTTATGATCGATCACACACAAAACAAAGTCTGTTAACAATGGATGATCACAAGTTTTCTTTAGATATAAAATCAGTTCTAAAGATCCCGTCAATACTTTGATCTAGTTTGAGTGACCCTTATGTCAGAAGAGAAGGCTTTCAAAAATAATCCAACTAGGTCCAATCAAAGTTTCAGCAACCGTTAATTAATCAGATCAATAATCGAAAAACTAAAATAACAATGCTGAAAAGACGAGGGTACCCAAATACACCACAATCTTTTATTTATCCATTTAAAAGTCTTTTACCAAGTGTGATCGTTTATTGACTGAGTCGAGAGAATACAAAAACCTCGGTACATATTTCGTGTGATCGTCTATGGATACGAGATCGAGACAATACAACAACAATATCACTTGTGTGATTGGCTATGGATTCAAGCTCAAGACGATATATAAGACAAGAAAGTGATCACTAGATAATAGGTTCCGTAACAACCGAAACTTTATAAGATCAATATCAAATGTTACAGATTACTGTACAAGTGCAGTATACTTTAAATTATATAAACCAAATATAATTGCGGAATAGTAAAGTAAATAGTACAACAAGATTTTGTTAACGAGGAAACCACAAATGCAGAAAAACCCCGGGATCTAGTCCAGTTTTGAATACTCTCATAATTAAGCCGCTATACATAATATAATACCAACTTTGTAATGACCCGTCCCGCCACCGATATTGTCCCCACTTAGACATTGCGGTTATCTGGCAGTGTGGGGTTTTCGACGGGCATCGCTGCGGTAGTCCAGCAGCAACTTCCTGCATGGTCACCCATCTCTGGGTTGCTCCCGCCGAGTACGCTTAACAACAGAGTTTTCTGCCAACTCTAGAGCCATCTGTGCTGAAAAGGCCTCGGTATAATGTAGACGTTCCTTGCCTCTTTTGAGACCGGTATCTAGCTGAACGGCTTAGTATACTCTCCCACCCGAGCACAATCAAACCATCCCAAGTTGTATCCCAACTAACACTGATATTGTTCCCACTTACCCACTGCAGTTATCCAACAATGTGATATTTTTAATGATACTATTGCGGTCATCCAGCAGCAGCTTCCCGAGAGGTCACCCATCCCGTGACTACTCCCGGCCGAGCACGCTTAACTGAGAAGTTTTTACCATAGATCAATCAAGTGAACTCATCAGGCCTCGATGTTAGGAAAGGATAAATCAGTACTTATATTCCATTCGGCCAACCACTGCCGAATATCGGGGTATTACAATACATCCCAACTAACACCGATAATGTTCCCACTTTCCTACTGCAGTTATCCAACAGTATGGGATTTTTAACAGCACTACTGCGGTATCCAGCAGCAACTTCCCGAGAGGTCAATTATCCGGTGACTGCTCCCGGCCGAGCACGCTTAACTGAGAAGTTTTTCCCACAACTCAGTCAAGTGAAGTCATCCGGCCTCGGTGTTAGGAAAGGACAGATCATTACTTATAATCCATTCGGCCAACCTTAAATTGGAGTCGTCCTAGGCTCCGGAATATATATACAAGCCCAGATATCTGATGTTCTCTACCCCTATACAAGCCCGGATCTCTGACGTTCCCTACCCCTCATGAGAGGAGCACCCGGAGCAACCCCGTCCACCGTACCTTCCCACCCTCGGCAGGTGAACCGTCGTCGGCTCCGATACCATTTGTAATGACCCGTCCCTCCACCTATACTCCCCACTTAGCCACTGCGGTTATCCGGCAGTGTGGAATTTTCAACGGGCATCGCTGCGATAATCCAGCAGCAACTTCCTGGATGGTCACCCATCCATGGATTGCTCCCACCCGAGCACGCTTAACTGCAGAGTTTTCTACCAACTCTGGAGCCAATTATGCTGAAAAGGCCTCGATATTACCTCTTGTGAGACCAGTGTCCAGCTCAACATCCTAGCATACTCTCATGCCCGAGCTCAATCAAACCGTCCCTAGTTATATCCCAACTAACACCGATATTGTTCCCACTTACCCAATGCGGTTATCCAGCAGTGTGGGATTTTCACTACCGCGGTCATCCAACAGCAGCTTCCCGAGAGTTCACCCATCTTGTGACTAATCTCGTCCGAGCACGCTTAACTGAGAATTTTTTTCCACAACTCAGTCAAGTGAACTTATTAGGCATCGGTGTTAAGAAAGGACAAATCATTACTTATATTCCATTCGGCCAACCACTGCCGAATATCGGGGTATTAAAAACTTAATATAGTTGAGACCAAGCAGACTACCCCTAGCTAGTTAGTTTCGTCAGTATCCCTGCGCCTTCGACTTCAAGAGTCATGCACGTGAATAGCAAGTCCTTTGGATCGTATTCCAAACATCAAAGGAAGAATTTTTTTTGTAACCACTCTAATCAATCTTGCTAGAAGATATGTTAGTTGTTGACAAAGGCTCTTATGTTTAATCTCATAAACTCCTTTGTCTGGTTAGATCAATGTAAATGTTGATTACCGAAATAATCAAATTCTAAATTCGCACTCAATCAATATAGATCTCCAAGAGAAATTGTAAAGCGATGCCGATCTCATGGATTCTAGTTGGATCCCGGTCGATCAAGGTTTGTGCACTAAATCCACAAAATACGAAAACTAATAAGAACTTTTTTTCGTCTTCAAATCTTCTATTGCCTTCAATAAGCCTGCAAAAAAACACTTAAATCCTCTTGTAATCAATCACGCACAGAACGGAGTATGTTAACAATGGATTATCACAAGATGCCTTTAGATCCGAACATGGTTCTAAAGATCACGTCAATACTTTGATCTAGTGTGAGTGAATCTTATATCAGAAGAGAAGATTCTCAATAATAAACAAACTAGGTGCAATCAAAGTTTCAACAACTGTTAGTCAATCAAATCAATAATCGAAAACTACAATAACAATGGAATTATTAGTTTCCCACCAACGGTACTCATAAAGCTTCTTGATCCCACAAAATTTTTTAAACGAGCATTCATAAGAGATTTCGCCTAATTAGGGTACTATCCTCTCCAGATAGACAACTCCACTAGAAACAACAATAAATGAAGTTTTCCTGGCTCTTAGAATAGTTTGTAACAAATGCAAACTCAAGTATTTATATACCAAGGTTGTTTAGATAACAAGGAAATTCCAAAACCGAAAATATTCTCAAGATATGCATCAAAGTACCTAAATTAGGTTTTCCTATTTCCAATTAGTATTAACCAATATTTCCGCAAACTCTCATAAACAACTTCTATTATGAGTCTGGAACATTAACTAATAATATATTCCAGAGGATATGCTTTAATTGCTGGTAATGAAAAACATATATAATGAAAATCATAATTAAATGGTTTTTCACTTTTTCGGACCAGGGATCACTTTGAGTATCAAGAAATATCTTTGAACACTAAATAATAAGAGTTATGTAAATGTTCAAATATTTCGACATCTATAAGTTTCTTTGCAAACCCTAATTTCAAGCTTCACATAAAACATACAAAGATATGTGAATATTGGAAACTCGGTTTTACATTCTGGGATCGGTTGTACCAACCTCACAATGTAAGTTGTGATCGGTTATACCGTGTTTCCTAAATCAGGTTGTTACCGGTTATACCTTGATTCCAGAGGTAGCTTGTGATCGGTTATACCTTACTTCCTGAGTTAGCTTGTGATCGGTTACACCTTATTCCCCAGGCGTAGCTTGTGATCGATTACAACTAACTTACCAATTCATCTTGTGAACAGTTATACCTTGGTTCCAAAGTAACTTGTAACCGGTTACAACTTGTATTCCAATATAGCTTGTGATCGGTTACACCTTGATTTTCAATGTATCTCATGACCAATTACAACTAGATATATTATATAGGCTATGACTGATTATACCATACATATAAACAAGTTAAGATAGGTTCTGTCAAAGTCATCTTCCATTGGTCATCCAAATGCAATGAATATCAAGACCAATCATGATTTCCTTTCTATCAAAGTTCATAAATGCATTTCCTTTAAACAAATGTTATAAAACATTGTTTCCTATGATAAAGTCATTCATATATAATGCACACATAATCAAATAACTATATAT
The DNA here is from genome assembly GCF_003573695.1 of Papaver somniferum. NCBI lineage: Eukaryota > Viridiplantae > Streptophyta > Magnoliopsida > Ranunculales > Papaveraceae > Papaver > Papaver somniferum. The sequence continues at coordinate 144,849,085 of NC_039365.1, read as the reverse complement.
AATAGATTATGACGGTGTCGTACTTACAAAGTTCCAAAAGGTAAGCCTTTATACTTCGTAATATGTTTCCTTGACACCTTGTGTTAGAGCACTGCTCGGTCGAACTCGCAAGCGTTGCTATCTCAAGCTTGTTTGTCAAGTTTAGGTGATTAAAACTATAAGTCTTGATTTCTAGTCTACTTATAGCTATATCTCGGACTAGGATAGAATGTGTAGTTGAGCTTTAGACTTCACGGCGTTCATCGATTGAAGACGAAGATCTAATGAGGAGATCTTGGAGGAACTTCATCAACAAAAGGTATGTGGAGACTAAAAATTATCTATCACTCAGAAGTCTATTCTATTTTATTTTCTAATGAAACTAAGTCGTACAGATATATAGACTTTACATTATACACATTTGATATTTCGAGCTGAGTTTAACTCGCTTATATCTTTCTCGAAATATGTGTTGGGAAGCTTTTTGCTTTAAATACGTTCATAATTATTCTTGAAGGGTTTAGTTGGAAATGATTTATTTGTCATAAACTAAATAACGAATCAAAAGATGATCATGTGAAAGTCGCCTTGAAACATCTTACATGATTTTTGTGAGATAATCATTTGATGTAGTCTTGGAATGTTTCATATTGATCATTCGATCATTTAAAAATTACTTATATGCTAATAATTTGTGTGAGACATCTATTGTCGTCTTTTAAGGATGTTTCAATGATTGAAATACGAGTTTAGAACAATTAACCATTGTCTGGATATATCACAGTATGCATACCAGTATGCAAACTGTTGTAGTGTGATTCAGGTCCGGGAACCAAGTATGCATACCAGTATGCGAACGGTTTTAACTGTCAAAGTCCAGGAACCAAGTTTGAATACCCATTTGCGAACGGTTTACCTGAGTTCGGTCCGGAACAACAGTATGCGTACCCGTTTGCGAACTGTCGTACATGACCAATGTCTGAAATTTAAGTTTGCGTACCCATTTGCAAACTAAGTTGGTTTAAGTTCTAAAATCGGTTAAGTATGATTTCATACTCATGAACAAATACATATATAAATTAAGGAATGCAATCTTTGCAAACCGTGGCTAAAATGTTCATAAACTTATTCTTTGAATCAATCCGATTTTGTTTCTGTTGTGTCTTGTATACTTCTATGAGAATATAAACAATTGAACAACTCTAAGAGTAACACAATTAGATTCATTTGATTATCATTTGATCTATAAGTGTTAGATGAATGAGGCTAATAGAAAAGTGTTCATATGGCTAACTACGGTTAACTATTGTTGAGCCAACTCAATATACACGTTTAGGTACGGTTACCCATATTTAAATGAAGGTATATTTTATTTATGAGTAACGAGTTAAGACCATCTAATGTTGCAGAGATATTGCTTCGGCTTTAAGCAAACTTAGCTTGAATCTTAAATCAGGATTTCATCTGTTGATTGGGAAAAACGATTTGCTGGTTTTTCAGGAAGAGGAGAGACGACCGTGCAGACGCCATCCCTAAAAGAGAACTTCTCTGCCTTTAGCTTGTCAAGAACTTAGAAAAATTATCTTAAAATTAGAGGATCTGTTGATGCCTACAAAGGTACTTCTCTGCCTAAATCTTATCAAGAACTTACAAACAGACGTCATCCCTGAAAGAGAATTAAAACTCTAGAGGTTTGCTTTGTGAATGATGCATCTCCAACTATTAAATTAGGCCCCAAGTTCTGATTAGTAATAGTGCTTTCAGCTCTACACATTGTGTGATTTCCACTAATGATGATGTTGTGTTGCTTTATCGTAGTAAGAAATATAATAATTAATGTTTAGTTTTACAATCAATAACACATAATATACACCATACTTTGTCCAGAATGGTAACTGCCATAGTTTTATGTGATTTGAGATCTTTTTTTGTATCTTAGCCTGGAGGTTTAAATGCAATCATTCTGAATTTGTGCCATGAGTTGCAATTGCGCATTTGAATGGCCGCTACAAGTGGGTTTGCACCAAACAATATTTCTACAGATTTATGGAAGGCATACCTATGGCAATGGTTTGCACCAACACAAAAAAACAAATTGAAAGAGAAATGCTGGAGTACATAGCTGGAATATGCTTGCCCACTTTATTGCTACCGCGCTACCGCTAACACCAGGACGTGAGAACAAAGATACGAGATAAAAAGGAGAGCCAACCCCTTTCATACGCATAACACTTTTGGAATTTGAATAAGGAAATGATTTCCTACTGAGCTACGTATGGAAAGAGGCAACTGGGCCTGCAAGAACAAGTTCGCGCCACGCCAAGCCAGTGTCGTGCCAAGCCAACAGTCCGCGCCATGCCCAGCCGACAGTCCGCACCATACCAAATCCAATCCAGCGTCCATGACAAGCCAGCGCCCATTCCAAGCCGATCCAGCGCTAACAAATTGCATCTTTCCAGCGCCAGCAGCTTGCATCCTTCCAGCGCTAACATCTTGCATCTTTACAGCAGCTTGCATCTTTCCAGCGCCAGCAGCTTGCATCTTTCCAGCGCCAGCAGCTTGCATCTTTCCAGCGCTAACAACTTGCATCTTTACAACATCTTGCATCTTCCCTGCGCCAACAGCTTGCATCCTTCCAGCGTTGCTCTTGAACGCCCAGTAGAAGGGAATCAACAATCTAATTTCATTACACGAAAAGATCAGGAACGACTTCTCCAAAGTCGAAGCAAAGAAAAATCAGCAACCCCCCTGAGTTCACAACGACTCTTTTCCATGTCAGGAGATGCATGATTTCTGGGGACTTCGCCCGCAAAATTGTGCAGTCTATGATGAAATATTTATGTGAGATTCTATATTTCCCAAAGGCGCAACGTCAAGGCATATTTTTAGCCCTCAACCGCATTGCATCAGGGAAGCAACTGTTTTCAACCAGAGAAGCCGTTCCCAAACCCCAACCTCTCCTGGAAAGCACGATTGATAGATGGAACTGGGGACTCCTAACCATTGTTCGCTTGAAGGGTTTCAAGTTTGACAACACACTGATTAACGCAGCCGCTCCGCTTCAACATCCTCCAGCAGCGACTCCGATTCAACGATCACTCTGACAGCCGCTCCGCTTCAACGCTCGCTCCAGCAGCCGCTCCGTTTCAGCATTCTCTCCATAAGCTTCTCCAGGATCCGAAGACGAGGCTTCAACGTTCGGCTTCTTAAGTTTCAACATCTTCTACAAGAGCCGAAGCTGCTTCAACGACGCTTCTTCCTGCAAAGGGTCGCACCACCACGCTCCCCATGTCAAGGATCATGATCACAACCAACCAATCTTCGTAGTCATGGATAGTTTGATCGCTTACGCATCCAGCCAATCCTTTTACTTCCACGGATGCCCATACAACTCTAGCCAATCCTTTTACTTCCACGGATGCCCATACAATTCCAGCCAACCTACTTTGTTTCCATGATAATGTAGTCTCTTCTGATTACATCTGCTACCAAGAATTATTTCCGCTCATTTGTTGATACCAGCCAGAGCTTCACCACAGTAACAATCACTACAAAGATGGAAACATGTAAACCATACTTGAGGATTGAGGATATACACAGAACCCCTTCACTGTCAAAGCTCAGAAGACACAGTCAACCAAAAGGCCATAGCCGCAACAAGGTCCTCTACTCTTCAAGGGTGCAGCGCAAGAATATCATCACCTCTCTGTCTAGAAGATCCCTTCAACACTTTACGAGGCCGCAGAGGATCCCAAGCCTGCTCAGAGGAAAACAACTTCAGAAACTGAAGAAAAATTCGACTGTAGACTTCTCTTCGCAGTCCATCGACGACCATCAAAGACTCATGAGATAACTCCAGAGACGCGTCTGAAACATTTTCTTGAAGAAACAGAGGGAGCCATGATAAACAACATAACTCTTTCATTCCTACATCATCGCTATCCAGAATATTTCGTCCATGCGATATCCTGAGCATCCCAGCGTCGCATCCAGAAGAGTACGATAAGCTTGTATCAAATCACATGGACGTGGATTCAAGGAGATGCAATGAAAATAGGATACACATGGGGACTACCAGCATGAGACGCTTTCACTCCCCTCAACTAGGTTATTTCTGATTTCAACATCATCACTGTCGAAGTTTCACGAGCCGCAGGAATTTCTCAACACGAAGCCATACATATAAACCGAAGACTTCAAGAGAACGCCACAAAGATACATTCACATATTCATCCATGCCATCGGATCAAACCGAAGTATAACTAGGGAGTTCTTACCACATGTCATTCCATACGATAGTCCAAGATTCAGAAGATGGTTCGAAGGATGTCGCTTGGAACAAAGTCCTGGAAGACTTGATAGAAGCACATCGGTAACGGAACATCTCCCTATTTCATCCGGGGGTGCCAGAAGTTTTCGACCATACAAGCATTCACAACACATCATCATCACGATCAGAAGGTCCAGGCAATGAACAACCTAAAGCCTAGGATGGACCGACACCGCAACCACAATCTCTAAGATTAACCATGACATGATCATTGCCGAGCATATATTCCATCCATCCGTCCCAAGAATGCAATCGAGTTTGGTAAATTTTGGAATCCACTAGAGAGATACTGCAGACGAAAGCGCGGATACAAACGAGCAACAGAAAATAGAAGAAGGTCAATACCTATTTTCATACGGATGGAGTTTCTAGAGTTTTGCCCAGAATAAAGTTCCCTTCTTGGTCCATGAACGGGAACAGATGACTCGGCGCGACTATGCTACCCTGGGCCCGCAACATCTCTCCTGAATTCTTCATGAGTTTCACTGTCGGGAAGGTTTCACCTCCTAAACAAGCTCAAAACCTAAATATTCTCTCACAAAGAGATAAGAAAATCTTTTCCGGTCAGATGGAGGGGCGGACCGTCAAAATCCGAGTTCGTACGAGAATTCTACAACGATTTTAATAAGAAGCGCTAATTAGGGTTTTGGCATCCCAAGCCCTGATTTCGATAAAGTTTCCAGGCGCCATCACTGCCATTTGATAACCGAAGTTCCCGCGTCATCACCATCGTTTGGTAGTCGAATTTCTGAAACCAGTTTACACCATTCTGCGGACTGAAGACAGTTTCCACCATTCCACTGACCGAAGCCAGTTTCCTTCCATTCCAAGCTGACCAACGCCTGCGGCTCCCATTCCAAGCCGAACAACGCCTGCGGATCCCATTCCAAGCCAAAAATATACATCTCACCACTTCACGGTCTAGCCAGCAACACCAAAAGTAAAATCTATGCAAGGCCGCCAACACGAGAATCACGAACTCTCCTTACCTCTCGAAAAAGGTTAGTCGGGTCTTATTGACCATCTTTTCACGACTTGTCATTTCGATTTTGTCTTCGCCTGTCACCATCTTATGCTTACCTCGCAACAATGCTCATGTTCCGATCTAAGCAGGGGACTTAATGTTGATGGTAGTTTTTAGCTTAGGGTTAAAATTGTAAAACCTTACATCTGACATGACGTCACTAGGACCACTAGCGCATTTATTGAATCATTCAACACGCCTACGTAAGAATTACCAGGGTACCTTTTTTTTACATATGTATGTGTCATGTTCCACGGTAGAACCCTTAGTATTGACCGACATCACCTTCGTACACCAAACCCTAAATTCTTACACCACCGTGCCAATGGAAAACCATGCCAGCCACGTCTCCGCGCCAAGGCATGCTAACCATGTCGGCCGCACCACATGTGCCAATGGCATGCCGTGCCACCCAGACCTCCGCGCCAAGGCATGCCAACCATGTCACCCGCGCCACCGTTCCAATGGCAAACCATGCCAGCCACGATTCCATGCCAAAGCCATGACGTTGGCTTCCAAAACGAAGGGTTGCAACAATCAACGACCACCCTTCCATCTAAGATGCAGATCTTTGCCGTCCAAGGTCGCCGGCCAACGCATGGTCCTTTGACCCAACGCCAAAACCCTAATTTTGGCCACACCTAAACCGCGCCAAGGCATGCCGACCATGCCACATGTGCCAATGGCATGCCGTGCCAGCCACCTTGCCGCGCCTAAACCATACCATGTCGGCCTTCCCTTTTCGGCTGCCAAAACGAAGGCGTGCGACAATCAACGACCACCCTTCCATCTTAGATGCAAATCTTAGCCGTCCAAGGTTGCCAGCCAACGCATGGTAACCTTTGTACCAACGCCAAAACCCTAGTTTTGGCCACACCTAAACCGCGCCAAGGCATGCCGACCATGCCACATGTGCCAATGGCATGCCGTGCCAGCCACCTTGCCACGCCTAAACCATACCATGCCGGCCTTCTCCTCACGGCTTCCAAAACGAAGGCGTGCGACAATCAGCGGCCACCCTTCCATCTTAGATGCAAATCTTAACCGTCTAAGGTCATCAACCAACGCATGGTAACCTTTGGCCCAACGCCAAAACCCTAGTTTTGACCACGTCTAAACCGCGCCAAGGCATGCCGACCATGCCACATGTGCCAATGGCATGCCGTGTCAGCCACCTTGCCGCGCCTAAACCATACCATGCCGGCCTTCCCCTCACGGCTGCCAAAACGAAGGCGTGCGACTATCAACGACCACCCTTCCATCTTAGATGCAAATCTTAGCCGTCCAAGGTCACCAACCAACGCATGGTAACCTTTGGCCCAACGCCAAAACCCTAGTTTTGGTCACGCCTAAACCGCGCCAAGGCATGCCGACCATGCCACATGTGCCAATGGCATGCCGTGCCAGCCACCTTGTCGTGCCTAAACCATACCATGTCGGCCTTCCCTTCACGGCTGCCAAAACGAAGGCGTGCGACAATCAACGGCCACCCTTCCATCGTAGATGCAAATCTCAGTCGTCCAAGGTCACCAACCAACACATGGTAACCTTTGGCCCAATTCCAAAACCCTAGTTTTGGTCACGCCCAAACCGCGCCAAGGTATGCCGGCCATGCCACATGTGCCAATGGCATGCCAGCCACCTTGCCGCGCCATACCATGCTGGCCTTCCCCATGCGATTACCAGAACAAAGGCTTGCGACCATCAACGACCATCCTTCCATCTAAGATGAAAATCTTAGCCGTCCAAGGTCGCCAACCAACGCATGGTAACCTTTGGCCCAACGCCAAAACCTTTGTTTTGGACACGCCCAAACCGCGACAAGGCATGCCAGCCATGCCACATGTGCCAATGGCATGCCAACCACCTTGTCGCGCCATACAATGCCGGCCTTCCCTATGCGGCTACCAAAACAAAGGCTTGCCAAGATCAACGGCCACGTTTCCATCTAAGATGCAGATCTTAGCCGTCGAAGGTTACCAGCTAACACATGTCAACCTTTGGCTCGACGCCAAGCCCTAGTTTGGTCGCGCCCAAACAAAACCAAAACCCTAACTTTTAGACGCGCATAAACTAGGCCATATTAAAGCCGTACCGGCCATGCTTTCATGCCACTGGCTACCAAACGAAGGGCTACAATAATCAACGGCTACCCTTTCTTTCAAGATGCAAAATCTCGATCGTCGAAAGTCACCACCGAGCCGGCAAGTCTCTCAAGATCAACTTGCCGAACAACAACATGCTACATGTTTTCCACGAAAACACTCGAGACATCAACACATGTCACAAACTGGGGGATGCTCATTGGGTATTGGTTTGGCGGTTTACACCGTGCGGCGTACACTACGCCCGTTATAAGACAATGTCATAAGGATGAGGAGGTTAGTAAATACAGAGAGTAATGGTGAAACGCTCTCTTTTATGGAACATCAATTCCAGGCATTACCGGTTACCACCTCCTCCCATTTACTCATCCGTTTTCCATTTCTTACGAGACCAGAGTACGTTTCACTTCGACTTGTATAAATAGGTCTTACCTATTTCCACCGAACGACAAGTTCAGGTCAGGAGGATACAACACTCATAAAATATTTGCTAGCTTTCCATCTGTTAGATTCTCACTTTCTGATACAAGTCGTGAAACAACTACTCTTCCAGAATCAACTATTCTGGTCCCAACACTCTCTTCGCTTCCCTCCCCAAAACCAACTCTTCTCCTTCACTTTGTGACCGAAGCAAGTCTGGAACGGCCATTTCTTGGTTTAGGCTGGATTTTTACAGATTGATCTCTCGAATCTAAAGTACTCCCTTGCAGTACATTGTTTAGGGTTTAAACTCGTTTCTCACCCACACACCCGAAATTACCACAATCAACAGAAATAATTTTCACCCTCAAACAGCATGTAAATGATGATTCAGCACTGCATTATTCTCCACCCCCTTATCTTTCCAAAACTCTAAGACAACAGTACCAAATCCAAAGAATCCAAACTTTACAAGGCCAAGCACTATGATTGTCCATTTTGCTTGGCTATAAGATACAACAAAAAAGCAACTGTTATAGGTGAACCATTTCGCTTAGCCTATTGGGACGGTAACTGAAAACAGAGTTTTCACCACGCTCTTTTTCTAATACAAGTTACATTTAGTTGGATTTTATTTATGAATTAAAGAATATTTAAAATAAAATAAAATATAATACGGAAAAAAGGAACTTTTTTGGTGAAGAAAAGTGTTGAAAGAAATATTCTAAGAATGAAAAGAGGTATAAAAAATAAAATTAAGGAAAAAAAATAAAAGATGCATATTCAGTTTTCATCATAAACCACAGAGAAACTAAATATAAAAAGTGATTTTGGACAATTCTTTTATTTACACACCGAGTTCCCGGATTTGTCTTTATATTGACTAAGAGTAAGGGACATGGGGTTGAGAGTCTCTTTCAAAATGAAAGAATTGATCAAATTAGGTTGTACTATGGGTAGAGGGAAATCCCCTTTCACCCCAAACTCGATCACCTTCTCTTTCATTCGAACGAGTATGTGAAAGTCTTCCCTATATGGCTCTTTATTTTCCGTTTGATACAAAGGAACACATACGACACATGGTATCCTGTTTTAAAAGAAAATGAAGTATATACGGGTGATGGTCAGCCGTTTAAAATGTTTTCCTCGTTGAAACTTCAAAATACATTCCCGCCCATTTTAAACTTTGGTTTTTCAGGTATTAAGAATTCAATTTTTTTTTCCAGACGACACTTAATCAGCCGTATAGTGTTTGATGTACTCTACCGCATGGTAAAAATAACAGTCTATCACATAAAAACTCTCATTCATTTTGAAAGGTATAGAATGCTAAAACACTCAATCTCACGGCCCTTTCTCTACGAAACAGTACATGGAAACTCAATTTCCGTTTTGCCATGTTTGCTTGGAAAGTTAAGTTAACGATACCCTTCCCCCATAGTGAGGTGCATCATTATATTCATTTCGCTCATCTATTATTAAGCTATGACGATGTGAAATGCTCAACCATGATGCTCGGCCTTACAATTAAGAAATGAACCCAAGTGGTTGCTTTTAGGTATAACGTAACTAAAATTAAGCAAAACACCCCACCATAGTGCTTGGCCGAAGTAGTAAATTTCCTGGCGTTTTTAGGGGCCACTCAAAAGGATTTAGGGGCCAACAATAAAACAAAAAAGGTCACCCAAAGGGAAAATGTAGCCAGCCCTTATCTCGCGTAATTCGTAATGGCGAAATTACCCTTATATATTCGGAGGATATGATAACATTGTTACCCTACGAATGCAATCGGAAGTCAAAATCGTTCCCATACTTTCGATTGTAGTCGGTGCAGTATTAGAATGATTTTTGTTTCATTTTTTCCATTTCTTTTTAATTTTTGAGTTGTTAGAGTTATAGAGAAGAAGGTGAAGGAAAAAAAGAGAAAACCCATTTTATCACTACAAAAATGGATGGATACGAAGAAGAAGGTGAGAATCATGACGAAGAACAAAATGTTGAGGGTTCACGACCGTTTAGAGAAGACGATTTGGGGTATATGTTGAATGATCCAAACTTTTGTGGAGAGGAAAACATAGACGACCCTTTCATGGAAGAAAATGGAGAATCACATGATATTGAAGCTAACGATGCATGTAAAACACAGGTATTGTGTTAAGAAACTCAAATACTCGATTTGCATGCGTTTGTGTGCTTTTGTAAACAAGAAAAACCGATTATTGCATGCATTGAATGCCATGAACTACCCAGATTCGGTAGATAATTTCTAGATTAAACTTACGAATATAACACACTGAGTACCAAATATGTATATTCGGTAGTTACAAGATACTAGTTTACTGCCGAATATGAGAAAAACCCCAAACTGGTTTTCCAAAAATACCTACATTCGGTAGTTATGTAGAGTTATTTACCTCCGAATGGCCCCAAAAACGAATTCCTCAGAAAATTTCAAAACTCAGTATTCTTATCCTTTACAATCGGTAATAGTTTAACATTATTTGACTGCCGAATATAACAGTGGCCTCAAAATAAAATTTCCGAAAACTTGAAAATCGGATGTTTATCGATTAAAGTTATCTCCCGGTTATTTATATTCGGCTGTTTTACTATATATTTTAGCTTCCGATTATATCATTTTTTGCACTCAGTAAACTGTGTACATTCATTTGCATAAATCGGGTGTTTTGGTTAACCGATAGGATTCCGAATATAAAGTATTCGGAAGTTTGACTTATTTAATTACCTCCGAATATATCATTTTTTCACTCAGTAAACTGTGTACATTCATTTGCATAGATCGGGTGTTTTGGGTAACCGATAGGATTCCGAATATAGAATATTCGGAAGTTTGACTTATTTAATAACCTCCGATTATTGTATAATAATTTGTTGCTTTCATATGCAGGCCGTTGAAGAGTTTGTTGATGACTTCTATTTGAGGCCCGACACTTCCCTATACTATGCAAACGATTTGGTATACTCATTACTACTTTTTTCTTTTTTTCAAAATTTATATGTTAAATGGTTATGCTTATTAGGTTTGTTTTGTTTTATGCACGTTTAGACATTTGGAAGTAAGAAGGAAGCAAATGAATGGCTTATGAACAAGGCAAAAGATAACATGTGCGTGGTAGTTCAAAATAATCATGTTAGTGACACTCGATTTGAAATGATTTGTGAGCGAGGTGGGACGCGAAAGAGTCACGAGGGAAAGAATAGTAAGTACATACGGAAGACGAATAGGAAATACCGAAGCAATACCAAGAAGATAGGATGCCCATTTAAGATTGTCTTCTATAAGCCCGATGGTATTAAAGGTAAAGAGTATAAAATGTATAAAGTTGATAACGGTTGTCACAACCATGATGATCCGTTGGATTTAATTGGACATGTAATGGTTGCCAAGTTAAAACCACATCAAATGCAGACGGTGAGGTCTATGCGGATCCAAAAAGCGAGTGCGATCTTCGAAGTAGTTGTCGATTGATGATGGACTTTCCATTGAAAAGGTTTTTCATTCAGATTTGTTACTCAATAATAACTGAGAGGGGTTACCCTCCTTATATAGATTAGAGTTCCAACGGATCTAATTTTTGAAAATATGGCCGTTGAGGTTTCGTATCATTGGTGCACTACAATCGGTTGTTAACGATACACGTATTACCTCCGAATAAGACATTCAGTGGAAAACTTAAATTCTTATCTACCGATTAAGTTGGTATTTCTAAACACGACTATATTATTCGGAGGATAATTGTTTTGTAAAGTTCCGAATGTACGATGGCCCAAAAATCAGAATTTGGGAAAAACTTATACTTTTCAAATTTTGAAATTGAAATAATCAGAAGTATAATTAGTTACCCAAACTTCCGAATATGGGTTGTCTAACATTCTATATTGGCCCTTGGAACCACCTAGAGCCAAGGCGTGGTTTGTTTTGAACTTGCTATATTCAGAGGATAATTGTTTTGTAAAGTTCCGAATGTACGATGGCCCAAAAATCAGAATTTGGGAAAAACTTATACTTTTCAAATTTTGAAATTGAAATAATCGGAAGTATAATTAGTTACCCAAACTTTCGAATATGGGCTGTCTAACATTCTATATTGGCCCTCTGAACCACCTAGAGCCAAGGCGTGGTTTGTTTTGAACTTGCTATATTCGGAGGATAATTGTTTTGTAAAGTCCAGAATGTACGATGGCCCAAAAATCAGAATTTGGGAAAAACTTATACTTTTCAAATTTTGAAATTAAAATAATCGGAAGGATAATTAGATACCCAAACTTTCGAATATGGGCTGTCTAACATTCTATATTGGCCCTTGGAACCACCTAGAGCCAAGGCGTGGTTTGTTTTGAACTTGCTGTATTCGGAGGATAATTGTTTTGTAAAGTCCCGAATGTACGATGGCCCAAAAATCAGAATTTGGGAAAAACTTATACTTTTCAAATTTTGAAATTGAAATAATCGGAAGGATAATTAGTTACCCAAACTTCCGAATATGGGCTTTCTAACATTCTATATTGGCCCTTGGAACCACCTAGAGCCAAGGCGTGGTTTGTTTTGAACTTGCTATATTCGGAGGATAATTGTTTTGTAAAGTCCCGAATGTACGATGGCCCAAAAATCAGAATTTGGGAAAAACTTATACTTTTCAAATTTTGAAATTGAAATAATCGGAAGTATAATTAGTTACCCAAACTTCCGAATATGGGCTGTCTAACATTCTATATTGGCCCTTGGAACCACCTAGAGCCACGGCGTGGTTTGTTTTGAACTTGCTATATTCGGAGGATAATTGTTTTGTAAAGTTCCGAATGTACGATGGCCCAAAAATCAGAATTTGGGAAAAACTTATACTTTTCAAATTTTGAAATTGAAATAATCGGAAGTATAATTAGTTACCCAAACTTCCGAATATGGGCTGTCTAACATTCTATATTGGCCCTTGGAACCACCTAGAGCCAAGGCGTGGTTTGTTTTGAACTTGCTATATTCGGAGGATAATTGTTTTGTAAAGTTCCGAATGTACGATGGTCCAAAAATCAGAATTTGGGAAAAACTTATACTTTTCAAATTTTGAAATTGAAATAATCGGAAGTATAATTAGTTACCCAAACTTCTGAATATGAGCTGTCTAACATTCTATATTGGCCCTTGGAACCACCTAGAGCCAAGGCGTGGTTTGTTTTGAACTTGCTATATTCGGAGGATAATTGTTTTGTAAAGTCCCGAATGTACGATGGCCCAAAAATCAGAATTTGGGAAAAACTTATACTTTTCAAATTTTGAAATTGAAATAATCGGAAGTATAATTAGTTACCCAAACTTCCGAATATGGGCTGTCTAACATTCTATATTGGCCCTTGGAACCACCTAGAGCCAAGGCGTGGTTTGTTTTGAACTTGCTATATTCAGAGGATAATTGTTTTGTAAAGTCCCGAATGTACGATGACCCAAAAATCAGAATTTGGGAAAAACTTATACTTTTCAAATTTTGAAATTGAAATAATCGGAAGTATAATTAGTTACCCAAACTTCCGAATATGGGCTGTCTAACATTCTATATTGGCCCTTGGAACCACCTAAAGCCAAGGCGTGGTTTGTTTTGAACTTGCTATATTCGGAGGATAATTGTTTTGTAAAGTCCCGAATGTACGATGGCCCAAAAATCAGAATTTGGGAAAAACTTATACTTTTCAAATTTTGAAATTGAAATAATCGGAAGTATAATTAGTTACACAAACTTCCGAATATGGGCTGTCTAACATTCTATATTGGCCCTTGGAACCACCTAGAGCCAAGGCGTGGTTTGTTTTGAACTTGCTATATTCGGAGGATAATTGTTTTGTAAAGTCCCGAATGTACGATGGCCCAAAAATCAGAATTTGGGAAAAACTTATACTTTTCAAATTTTGAAATTGAAATAATCGGAAGTATAATTAGTTACCCAAACTTCCGAATATGGGCTGTCTAACATTCTATATTGGCCCTTGGAACCACCTAGAGCCAAGGCGTGGTTTGTTTTGAACTTGCTATATTCAGAGGATAATTGTTTTGTAAAGTCCCGAATGTACGATGACCCAAAAATCAGAATTTGGGAAAAACTTATACTTTTCAAATTTTGAAATTGAAATAATCGGAAGTATATAACATTATATTGTCTTCCGAATAAATACTGGCCCCAAAATGAGATTTTTCCTATATCAGAAATTTTGAGATTTTTCAATATATATATATATATTCGGTAGTGAGTGTACTTCCGAATACTGTGTGTCTACTTAAATATATTCGGGAGACAAAAAATTCATTAAACTACCGATTATTACCAGTTTGTATCCAGGAAGATATGACCAACAATATTCGGCCGACCATCAAATATTTCTCCCGAATACTGTCGGAAGTAAAGGAGCATGAATATCGCCCGAATCTGGATAAATAACCGAAAACCCTAGAATTATTTTTTCTCGATTCGCCGAATTAAAGCGAAATAAACCCCAAAAATGATAGATTCTTACCTAATTGGGGCAATTTGACTTTGGAGCGGATTTTTTTTTTCCTTCCACGATCGAAAGATAATAGGAAACTGGAAGAAGAAGAGTTGAAATGAGTAGAATTGTTTTTGATTTGGTTTTCATACAGTTTTACCATAAGGGCATTTATGTAACTTCAATATCATATAGGGTACCCCTTAACCAGAGTCTTTGGCTGGGTATAAATTGATGGCCCCTAAATCCTTTGGGATGGCCCCTAAAAACGCTAGGGTAAATTTAGCTAAGATATTTGAAAATTTTCTTGAAGTTTCTTGTTTGAGGTGTCGTGACACTGACAGTACCTATAGGTCCAGTCAACAGACTAGAAAATACACTGTGGTCAAGGTTAGGGACTAGAAAATACACTGTCGTGACAGTACCTATAAACCCATTTGGCTGTAGACTGTAACTTTACATCATCTTTTAGTTTACGGATGAAAATAAACCGTCCTTTCTGCTGCTGATTTATTTTTGCGAATATAATGCTGTTGCTGTGCATATCTCCACCGTCTAATCTTTCCAAGACTCCAACATTTCCCCTTCCACAGACAACAACCCACTCGGATCACTTTTCCGGACGTAAATGTAAAAATAAACTGTCCTTTCTTCCGTTGATTTATTTTTTCTATCAAATCCGTCTTTGTCCTTTAACTTCCTTTCCACCCACTACTAATACCAGGCCAGCTATACACAGTACCACCATTTCCCCATTTGGATTTATTTCTTCTCTTCTCTGCAACAAAACAGCTTTCTCTCCCTCCTCCATAGCCAGAAAAGAGAAAACCACTCTTCAAAACCACTCACCATGACCATCCGTACTCTTCCCAACTACTACCCAGACACACAAGATCTTTACTCTGTAACTGTTGATGGTGTGAAAATCAAAACCACTGTAACTAAGGATGCTGCAACAGTTGATGACTGGATTGAACAGGTTTACAGTGATTACAAAGATACTTTAGATCGCTGTACCGAAAAAGAGTCTAGACAGCGTTTCATTGTTGCTCTTGATGTGGAATGGAAACCACCTGCTTTTGGTCCTTACCATGAATATCCGGCAGCAATACTACAACTCTGTGTTGGTCGTAGATGTTTGATTTTTCAGATCTTACGTTCTGATAAGGTCCCTAGATCTCTTCATTGGTTTCTTGAAGACGAGAATCTGAGATTTGTTGGAGTTGGAATTGAAGATGTTGCGTTTAAGCTTGAAATGGATTTTGATATTTGTCTTGGGAAAGCAGTTGATCTTAGGGATTTGGTTGCTGGCCGGAACTATCGTCGGAAGGAATATAAGACTTTTGGGTTGATGGGATTAGCTAGAGCTGTTTTCCGTTCTGGAGAGATTGAAAAACCTGCAGATGTTAGTGAGAGTAATTGGAGTCAGAAATACCTTACTCAACCACAGATTGAGTCTGCTTGTGTTGATGCTTATGTTTCTTTCAAGATCGGTAATCGACACCGCTTCACTTATGGTTACACTATTTTGGATTGATGGGAATGTTGTTTGGGGTATTTACATGAAGGTGTTGTTAGGGTTTCTAGGGTTATAACATTTTGCAATGGAGTCTAAGAGATCAGAGTTAGCAGGGTTCATGATTTATGGTTTGATTTTTGTCCCTGTATTTAGTTGCAGGGTCTCTTTTGTTGATCTTTGTTTTGCTCCATTGTTATTAGTAACTAGTCTTTGATTTAATTTAGGAATGAACAAAATTATCTTGCAAACTCAGTATCTTTTAGCTTTCTTACTTCTGTTTTGATTGAATTGTTGCGAGTAAATGTGCAGTTTAGACTAAAGCAAAAACTGTGAGTTTCCATTTGAGAAGGACCATGGATCTTTATAAACAACAACAAATTTCAGCTCAAGAGAACCAGAAATATGTTTTTAAGAGGAACCCAACCAATATATATGGGTTCTTCAATTTAGAAAGTACTATGGTATACATGCAGGTTTTTCTAAGCATTGGACTTTGGAGATAGTAATACTTTCATGGAGATTTGGCTTGTGATTCTGTGAATGATGCGACGATTTGATTCTTGATACTTATTTGTGTAATGTTGTACTACTACTGTCGCTACAGATATCTGCATATTCGATTGATGCAGGTGATGAACGGGCCTAAGAAGGCGCCAACTGGCTCTAGCCCGCTCCTGTCTAGATTTGTTTTTTTTTTTCTTGCGTACATATTGGGCTAATTTTTTGCCCTAGCCCAGTAGCTAAATAATATTGCCCACACTGTAATGGTAACGATGGAATGAAAACGAGTTTGTATCCCTCCAAAAAAAGAAAAAAAAAGTTTGTACCCCTCCGCCAGTCAATAGTATTTTTTTTTTTGTTACAAGAAAGACATAAAAGAAACTAACTAGCTAAATCGACTTGGATGCAAGTCGAAATACAAGATGGGGGTTTTTAGGAGAACCACCACATATTAGAATGGTGGCTTAAAGCATACTTTGCTAGAGTATGGGAAACTACATTCCAATCTCTTTTGTTGAAAACGAACTTGACTTCAGTCACTTTCCTAGCCTTGGCTCTGATCTGGTAGATTAGCTCTCGTAATATCCAGGGAATATAACCCTTTTCTTCATTCAGAATCTTAATCACTTCCTCAGCATCACTCTCAATTATTACTCTTTGCAGTCTTGAAATCACTGTAAAATCAGTTGCCAGAAGAACAACTCTAGTTTCAGCTTCAATAGGACTCAGAACTTCATGGGAGTTAGTACCACAACCTTTAAAACTTGTTGCAGAGTCTCTAGCCACAACAGCCCATCCTGCCTTGTAATTATCAAAAGCAACATCCACATTTAATTTAATCCAGTTGTCTTCAGGTGGTTTCCACTTTCCTGCGGCTTTCCTAAGGGTGGTAATATGAGCCTGAAGTTCATCCTCTGGCAACATTGAGCTAGAATAGTGAAACCAATATATGGCTTCCCTGATTATGCTCTGGATAGAATTATTCTTACCGTTGAAAACTTTGTCATTTCTATTCTTCCACATCGCCCACATAACACAACTTCCCATTTTGAAAGCCTCATAGTTCCCCTTTTCAGCAAGCCAGCCAGCAATTATTTGTTTACAGCTCATACCACTATACCTTTCCGTTCTGCATCCAAGAGGAGAACCAAAAAAAGTCGTTGTAGTCACCGGGCAATGGAAGAAAATGTGCTCCAGGTCTTCAATGGCAGTACTGCAAAGTCTACAATCTTGATTTATACCCTTGATGTGTTTCCCAAGGTTCTGGAATATAGCTAAACCCTCATGAATTATTCTCCAAATGAACACAAGAATATTTGGAGTTATATCTTTTATATTCCACATGTTTTTCCAGGGGAAAGTATCATTGTAAACGCTAGATGAGCTGCGTTGATTCATTTTGAGTGTTTTTATAAAAGACTTGCACGAAAACGTACCATTTGGGTGTGGTTTCCATAGCAATTGGTCTTCAATGTTGTCCTCGGCATCTGGTAAATAAGTGTTTAGGATCTGGGCAGCAGAATTGTCTTGGAACAACTGGTGTATCTTTTCTTCATTCCATCTAGTGGGGATTTGAAGAATTAGGTCTGAGACTTTGATTATGTTTTTAGAAGTATGTTCTCTCAGCTCAGGCATGCTATTTGGATGATTGATGAGCCATGGATCATTAATTAATAATATGAATACTGTCACCATTTCCAACACTCCAAATGCAGTTATCTTTTACATCTTCTCTACAGTCAATGATTGCTTTCCATGTGGATGAACTTATCGAATTGGCAGTGGCTTCCCATAAAGATTTGTCCCTGAAGTATTTTACCTTCGTTATTGCACCCCATTCACAATCCTGATCTTCAATGATTCTCCAGACTAACTTTGCAATTTCCTCTCTATTTAGATGGGTTAGGGATCGAATACCTAATCCCCCCTTCTCTTTGTCATCACGCAATATGTTCCAATTTATAAAGTGGATCTTTTTGGTACTGTGATTATGCCCCCACCAGAAATTCCGGATGATTCTATCCAGTTTCGAGATTACCGTCTTGGGAAGTAAGGAAGTGGCCATATAATATGGCAGAATCATCCCCAACACGTGTTTTATCAGCACCATCTTCCCTGCGTGATTGAGATGAATTCTTTTCCATCCAGCAAGTTTGTTGACGAATTTTTTCTCCAAAAAATAAAAGGACTTTACCCTGTGAGCTTATTTTAGAAGTTGAAAACCCAAATGTTTATCGTTACTCTACATTTTGTTAACTCCCAATATATCAACAACTTCACTTCTTCTCTCTGCTATGACACCTTTGCTGAAATGAATTGATGATTTCTCGAGATTAGCTTGCTGGCCTGGCCATTTAGCATACACATACAGGATGTCTTGCAAACTCTGGATTGTTCTATTGTCAAGAGTGCCGAAGAAGATTAAGTCGTCTGGGAACATGAGGTGGGTGATAGAAGGAGCCCATCTGTTAAATCTATAGCCATTGTAGATGCAACTTGCTTCCATTTTTCTTATCATTCACGATATTCCATGGGCACAAAGAATGAAGAGGTAAGGTGAGAGAGGGCATCCCTGTCTTAGCCCTCTCCTACTAGAAAAAAATCATTCCGGAGTGCCATTTACAATAATGGAGAAAGTAGTTGTAGTTACACAGTTCATAATGAGATTGTAAGCATCGCCATTAATGCCATAGTCTCTAAGGCACTAACCCAAAAAACTTCATGAGACTCTGTCATAGGCTTTGCTGATATCAATTTTAAGTGCAAAAGCACCTAAGACAGAGTTGGATTGATTCATGGAATGAATTAGCTCCTTTGTCGTTAAAATATTATCCAGAATTAACTTACCAGGTACAAAAGCTGATTGAGCTTTGTCAACTAGGTTATCAAGCATAGGCTTAAGTCTTTGCGCAATGATCTTGACCACTATCTTATAAAGGATGTTACATAAAGAAATGGGTCTGTACTCGATGAGCCTTGTAGGCTTTTTAACTTTAGGAATAAGAACTAGGTTTGTATGATTTAAGCCACTGGGTAAATTAGAAGATGTAAAACAGTGCTTAACCAGAGAAGTTACCTCATTTCCAATTTTGTCCCAGTATTTTTTTGTAGAAGATAGGAGGCATACCATCTGGTCCGGGATATTTAAGATACCCCGTGTTCTTAAGCACTTTACAAACTTCTTCACGAGTTGGAATGGCATTTATAGATTTATTCTCCTCATTGGTGATCTTATGCTCAGAACTGAAATTGACAGTTACCAGATTGTCTTGAGTATCCTTGCTGAAATTGTTGTAGAAGTGATTGATGAGTAACTTTGAAATATTATCATGTCCTGAGACCCAAATGTTTTTTTCGTTCTGCAAGGCTTCAATAGAGTTCCTCTTTCTCCGTTTCTTTGACAGACATGTGAAAAATTTGTGTGTTTCTGTCCACATTGGGGATCCATGTGTTCTTGTTTCTTTGCTGCCAGAATTTCCTTTCAACTTCCATCAGTTTTTCAATCTTCATCTTCAGGTTGTCTTCATCACTTTTAATATCTCTTGAATAAGCTAACTTCTGCAAATCTGCAAGCTCCTTCTTAGCATCCTCCACAACTTTTGTGACATGACCAAAAGTTCTTTTACCCCAAGCAGTAAGGCTCTCTCCAGTATCCTTGATCTTCTCCAACGTGTTTCCAGAAGCATTATCCCACACCTTGTGAACTTCATCTTGAAACCCTGGATGGTCGGTCCAGAAGTACTCGAATCTATTCCCAGGTTTCCTTCTTTTACAGATCCTGTGTAAGTTAAGATAAATCGGAGAGTGGATCACTACCAATTCTTGGCAGATGAAAAACTGCAGCTTCAGGAAATTGCAGCCACAAGTTAGGGGAGCATAACACTCTATCGAGTCTGGCGTAGATAAGGGTGGATGTGACAGCATTTTTTGACCAAGTAAAAGCTGGACCGCAGTATCCCATGTCAATTAGACCTTTATCTTGAATCAATCGATTGAACTCTCTATTATGGTTGTTGTTATTATATCTGCCATCACATTTCTCCTTCATAGACTTGATAGAATTAAGGTCACCAATTATACTATAGGGGTTAGATATACCTTCAATATAAACAGATAAAGAAGACCGGAACTTGTTTCTATCACTTCTCACTGGAGGGACATAAACACATAATAAGTCCCAAGTAGGTGTCAAATCTGACTGATCTGACAATGAATTAAATTCGTATTACTCTGGATAACATTTATCTTCACATGATCATGCCAGAGAAGGATTAAACCACCTTTACTACCTACTGAAGGCACCACAAAATGCTGACTAAAATTTAACTTGGAGATTAGTTACTAGCTTTATTGATATCTAATTTAGTTTCAGATAAGAAAGCAATACTAGGATTACAAGCTTTCAATAAGGAACTTAGATGAAGAATTGTCGAGGGATTCCCTAACCCTTGAAAATTCCAAGAGTAGATTAACATTGAGCTTGTGGCTGATCTAGGGCAGCCACCACACCCGTATTTTCAAAATTGAAACTTGATAATCTAGTTTTTGATTTTGGGTTCACCTGGTCAATGTTCATTGGTAATGAAGTACGCTTTCTGCCTGCTGAAATTTCCTTCTCTTCTTCATTTTCTGGTAGAGCAATTTCGTTTCTCTTTCTCGCGTCTCTTTTCCATTGACCTTGTTTCTTCTTCCTCGCTTTGATAATTTCCCGAGAGTTGGAAGTATTTTGACTGTCATCACTTTCAGAATCATTGATTGTATTTGGGAGTTTTTGAATAGTAATACCTGGATTTGGGTTTGCATGCAGTAAGGAGATAGTCTTGCTTTGTATTATCTCTCGGTTCTCACTAAACAGAATACTCGATATGATATTCTATTCTCATGTTCCTATTTGTCGAAAAAAGACGAAAGATTAAGTTTTTATTATTATTCATACAAAGTTTAGAAACTCTATTTATGCAAGGGACATACAAGTGTAGGGTCCATTACAAAAATGTTAATTGATCCTTGGATCTATTTTAGTAAACAATATCAATTAAAGAAAATACAGAATATAAATATCAATTACAATGAATGTCGAATATGTCTTGTCATCCCCCCTCAAGCTGGGCGTGGAATACTCTTGAGTGAAAGCTTGGACCTAAGAAGACTGAACCGGTTACAACAAACCTTTGGTAAAAACATCTTCCACTTGAGTTCGCTTTGAAATGTACTGAACTCGAAGTGACCCTCTAGCTACTCGTTCCCGTACAAAGTGATAATCGATATGAATGTGCTTGCTTATCGAATATAAAATCGGGTTTGCTTCCATATACGTTGTACTATAAATTGATGGTGGATAGTACAATCCAAGGTCAGTAAGTAGGTAATGTATCCATGCAAGTTCAGATGCGGTAACAAGCATCGCATAATACTTAGCTTCGATAGACGAATTCGACACTGTAGGTTGCTTCTTGCTGAACCATGCGATGGTGTTTGGCCCAAGAAAAATACAACAACCTGATGTAGAGGTACTGTCATCAGGTGTACCACCCCAAAAGCATCGAAATAGGCCGAAAGATTAGATGATGCAGTACTAGAGAAGAATAACCCTCTACATAGAGTTCCTTTGAGGCACCGTAATATATGCTAGCTTCACATCCAAGAAATGAACATCAGTTGGTGAGAAATGACTAACTTGGTTAACATCATATGTAATATTGGTCCTGGTTAAACAAAGATATCATAGAGTTCATATTAAACTTCTATATTTTGTTACGTCACCAAATAATTTTCCATCAAATGTTGAGATGTTTCTGCCAAACGAAGCTGGGGTATTTACTGGTTCGGATAATATAAGATCAATTGTCTTTCAGAAGAATTAATATATATTTCATTTGAGGTAAACATAGACCCGAAGCATTTTGATTTAACTTCATTCGCAAAAACTAGTGCAGCTCACCCAAGTCTTTCATTACAAATTCAGAACTTAAGCTTTATAGAGAAGTGAGTGAATACCTTGTGTGTCAAAAATAATTAATATTATATCCTCAACATAAAGTAACAGTATAGTAATACCATATGAAGAATTCCGAATAAACATTGAGTGATCAGATTTGGACTGGGTGAAGTCAATCTTAAGTAAATAGCTTGTGAAATAATGAAACAAAATACACGACGCATGTTTTAGACCATATATGGCCTTGTGCAGCTCACAAACATGAGTAAGATTTTCTTTGTCGACAAATCCAGGTGGTTGTTCCATATATACCATATTATCCAATTTACCATATAAAAAATCATTTTTAATATCTAATTGACGAATAAGCCATGAAGAAGTAACTAGAATATTGAGAACAAGGTGTACCATTACGGGTTTGAAGACATGACTGAATGTCTTTTTGTATTCAATACAGAGTTGTTGATTGTAACTTTCGCCACTATTCGAGATTTGAATCTGTCAACCGTGACATTAGAGTTTCGTTTGATTTTTTAAAACCAAAGGATGTCGTGGGACACGAGACCAAGTGTTGTTCTGCATAAGGGAAATATACTCTTCGCGCATTGAATCATTCAATTACAAGGTATACGACAACATATATGCTCAAGAGCATGATGGTCAAGTTTTCTACATATCAGAAAAACCACAGCGGAGGTAGCATAAAGTTTAAAACTTATAGGTTTTCTAATCACAACATGATAAGTAGAATGATTAGAAATTCCATCAGAAATAAAAGAAGATGTAATGCCTCTACCAAGATGAAAGTTACTAGTTCTACCACACCTCTTACAAAGTTAGGTTTGAAACCCACTAGATCTACCACCAGAGAACCCTAACGTAAAATCTATAAGAATTCATTTGAGAAGCAAAACCTCGATTTGCAGATTCAGGAAGAAGATTTATATTTCTATCACTAACAACAACTTCTTCACTAAGAAGATACTTATGAAGTTCAATACAAGTAATAAGTGGATTTCCGTGTCTCATAGAGGTAGCTAAATGTATATAATCGTAATTAAGCTCATCCAAAGTACCAACAACAAGTTCTTTGTCGGAAATATGCTCGTCAATAGCAGCAAGTTCCTCAGATAAATACTTGATTTTATTTATTAAAGTGGGAATAAATTTATCACCTTGTTTGATATCTAAGAATTTGGTTCGTAACTATATCGAGTGAGTAGAAGAAGATCTAGCAAAACTTTCTTCAGTATTAGTTCAAATATGAATATATACTGTATATGTGGAAAATATGCAATTACTTAATCAGAAATAATTGATGAATCCACATAATGATAGTTGTATCTTCATCTAACTAATCTATTTAAAATAAGTCCCAATTTATTTATCTTGATATTTTGGTTAATGAATTTAACAGGACCATTATGAGATCCATTGAAATTTTTTTAAAGCTCGTATTTGCGAATAACATAAAATATTTGATTTTTCAAGTGAGACACGGAAATCCACTTTTTACTTGTATTGGACCTCATAAGTATCTGCTTAGTGAAAAAGTTGTTGTTGGTGATAGAAATATAAATCTTCTTACTGAATCTGCAAATTGAGCTTTTGTTGCTCAAATGAATTCTTATAGATTTTACGTTAGAGTTCTCTGTTGGTAGATCTAGTGGGTTTCAAACCTAACTTTGTAAAAGGTGTGGTAGAACTAGCAACTTTCATCTTGGTAGAGGCACTACATATTATTTTGTTTCTAATGGAAGTTCTAGTCATTCTACTTATCATATTGCGATTAGAAAACCTCTAAGATTTAAACCTTCCTATAGCTCCGCTGTGGTTTTTCTGATATGTAGAAAATCTGACCATCATGCTCTTGAAAAAAATACACTGGGAACAAAGGTCTTGCTGGTCATTTTGCTAATGAGTGTCCAAATCGTGCAGAAACATATATGCTCAATTTTTCTTACCAGAATGTTCATACACCACAACACCTTATTACTTTACTAGCTTATGCTAATATTTTGGGTGAGAGTCCCTAATATGCTGATACAATGCCAATAGTTATGTTGTTGTTTTTTACCAGAAAAGGGAAAATTATATTAAAAAGGTAGTGGTCACAATGGAGCGACTACTTACTGATACGTATTGATCTTTGTACCTTGGTGACAAATATTATAGAGGCAGAATTCAGAATAATAATAGACGAAAACTAGAAAACAGGACACACTGGAAATCAGATTCGAAGAAAATATATTCTCTAGATTATGAACAAGAAAACTATTACATTATCTCTTTGTTCTCTAAACAGTAAATAACCTGAAACTGTTTGCTAAGCTTGCTTTTACAATAATTAATTGCCTCACAAACTTCTCTCTCTAGTCTAGGTGTGTTTGTATCACAAACCACACTCTAGATATCTAGGTGTGTCTGTATCAAAAACCACACTATCTAGATCTAGGTGTGTCTGTATCACAAACCACACTCTAGATCTAGGTGGTTCTGTATCACAAACCACACTCTAGATGTCTTAGCTATGAGCTAAACATCTCTATTTATAGCTTTAACAGTTTCCCAAACCTTTATAGGAATTTATTTCCTTATCTAGGAATAATTCCTTTTCTAGGTATGTTTCCCTATCAAGGAATATTACCCTGTCTAGGAAGTATTTCCTTACTTTGGTAAACTTCCTTACTTTGGTTTGGTTTCCCAAACCTTATAGAAATCTATTTTCCTTTTATTGGATTACTGTCTGAAGTCGGTCCCTCCTAAATTATAATTTTATCCTCAATCCTTCTTGAGGATCACTAGTTCCAGGGGAGAGGAAGATACACATGTATCATTCTCCCCCTCAAGAACTTGAACTCCTGTGAAAGTTATATGTGGAGGTTAGGGAACTCAAGAGTTCCTTTCACCTTGTTGAACCATCTCTCTTTGCTGGAAACTTGACCTTGACGTCTAATTTGAAAAGCGTCCATATCTCCTCGTTTTGTATTAGTCACTCTTCGCTCCATAACACAACCTTGTTCCAGTGGTTATTATTCTTGTTCCTCGTTCTTTTCTTCAAAACCACCAGATGAAAGCATAGTCTTTTTCTTCGTCTTCAGATTGGATGTACAAGACTTCATGCCTGTTTGTAGCACATCCACCTTATCTTCCGTAGTTTGTGGTTCGATATGCTTAGGATCATTTGACTTCGTCATCGTTGATCCCCTTGTTCTCCTAACGTATTCTAGCTTCTCGAGTACCTCACCAAGATTTATGTAGAGAGATCTAGAGAAATCCATAAACCACATGTATCTTCCCTAAAAGAAACGAACCTTGCTCTGATACCAACTCGATACATATTGATCTCTGTACCTTGGTGACTAATATTATAGAGGCGGAATTCAGAATAATAATAGACAAAAACTAGAAAACAAAACACACTAGAAACCCAGTTTCGAAGAAATTTATGTTCTCTAGATTCTGAACAAGAAAACTATTACATTATCTCTTTGTTACACTCACAATCTCTTTAAACAATAAATAACCTTAAACTGTTTGCTAAGCTTTCTTTTAAAATAATTAACTGCCTCACAAACTTCTCTCTCTAGTCTAGGTGTGTATGTATCACAAACCACACTCTATATTTAGGTCGTTCTGTATCACAAATCACACTCTAGATGTCTTAGCTATAAGCTAAACATCTCTATTTATAGCTTTAACGGTTTCCCAAACCTTATATGAATTTATTTCCTTATCTAGGTATATTTCCTTATCAAGGAATATTACCTTGTCTAAGAAGTATTTCCTTATCTTGGTAAACTTCCTTACTTTGGTTTGGTTTCCCAAACCTCCTACGAATCTATTTTCCTTTTCTAGGAATACTGCCTTAAATCAGTAATCCCTCCTAAATTAAAATTCTATCCTCAATACTTCTTGAGGATCACTAGTTCCCTGGGAGAGGAAGATACACATATATCAACTCACAAAGAGGGAAAAATGATAGAAGTAATCGGCAATTTCCAATCACAGCATCTCAGTTACAAATTGGCGTACTCAAAGAGTAGCCATCAAAAATCTTAGTAGGTAGTGATCAACTAAAAAGACTGCACTTTATAGAGCTTATAAGTTGATTAACATTTCTTTTCCTATTCTCGAAATACCTTGCATTTGTTTCACGCCAGATTGTCCACCAAATGGCAAAAGGTATAAGACACCACAATTTCTTCTTCATAACCCTACTCTTCTTGATAGGCCATTCCCAAAGAGTAGATTTAACACTATCAACAAAACCCCAATCATACCTGAAAAAATCCAAAAAATAATTTCATATCTTAGAAGTTTCAGAACAATGAAGGAAAAGATATAAATTAGTCTCCTGCTCAGTACTACAGAAAACACATCTGTTTGTATTTGATTTACCCTCCTTGAAAAGAAAATCTAAAGTAAGCGCTCCCTTATAACACAAAGTCCATACAAGAAAAGATAAATTTAAAGGAACCCGAGGATTCCATAAATGTCTGTGAGGAAAAAATGAAATAACCATCAACATCCAAAGACCGATAGCAATTGGCAACACTAGAATCACCTCCCGCGTCCCGCTGTCTAGTTACATCTAACTCTGAATCACCCACAATATTTGTTGGGTCCCCAACGGTTTGTAGTAAGCGAACTACATCACACAATTCATTTTCATTTAAGTTCCTTTTGAAATATAAATGCCAAGAAAAATCCAAAGAAATACATTCTCTGATTGTGGCAGATTTCTTTTTGGATAGATTATAAAGAGAAAGAAAAGCAAGCTGCAAAGTGCTATTTCCTATCCATATGTCTTTCCAAAAATGAATACTACAAACATTGTTCAAATCAGGTTTGATAATGTCCCAAGTAATCTTAAAAAATTCCAAGGTAAATCCTCCGGGCTTGGGGCCTTATTCTTACCAAACTGCTAGATAACATGTTTTACCTCTTCCTCAGTAAACGACCTCTCAATAGAAATTCTGCCCTCCACTGAAATATTAGGCATAATTAGATCATCAAATGTAGGCCTTGATGGGAATTTCTCAATAAACATAAAAGAATAAAAATCAGTAGCTTCATGCATAATCTAATTTTTATCATAAGAAATATCACCATCTATTTGAAGACAATTGATACTGTTAAGCTTGTACTTATATGAGGCAATTTGATGAAGATATTTTGTGTTACTTTTCGCATCTCTGAACCACTTTTGTTTATCCCGTTGACCTAATTTCCTATCCAAATCTAGAGAGACAGATGCATTCTTACGCTTCGCATTTTCTTTATCCACGACTTCAGCATTATAAAGTTGAGCAATATTTTCAAAGCAATCCAGTAAATCGATAGTTTCTTCTAGAGCATTAATCTGATTTTGCAAATTTCCCAAAAACCTTTTCCAAGACTTAATGAAATATTTTAAGGCCTGTAATTTCTTAGCAAACACATTTCTAGGTTTACCAAAGAAAGACAAGTTAGGCTTTCATGTTGTCAAGGAAATCAAGATGTAATAAAAGGTAATTGTCTAGCCTAAATGGAGAAACAATTTTAGCACCTGAATTGCAATTCAACATCACCGGAGCATGATAATAGATTGATCTTTTGAGTCACAATTGAATAATTGCAGGGCATGGCGATATCCAATCTTCTGTGAATAAAAATCTGTCAAGTCTAATTAACAGAGGAGGTTGCTGATAGTTAGACCAAGTAAATCTGCCACCATTTAAGGGATGTTTATAAGAGAGAATTTACTTACAATTTTTTTTTTGAAAAATCTTCTGCTAGTAATGCAACCCTTAGGTAAATTCCTCTCATATTGAAGAAGAATTGCATTATAATCTCCTCCGACTAACCACGGATCATCAAACAACAGTATCGCATCATCTAATTCATTCCAGAACTTCCTCTAATCACCCGAGTCTGAAGTACCATAAACAGATGTATAACCCCAAACAAAATTGCTAGAAATATTTATGAATTTGATAGTTAAAGTGAAAGCACCCAACATGTAATCTTATATAGTAACTACACCTTCTCTCCACATAACAACAATACCCCTTGATGCTCCCGTCCGCGGCAGATGTAAGAAATTACAACTTGAGCTTCCCCGTAATGACCTACCAAGAGTATCATCAACCAACTGGATTTTTGATTCCTGAATTGAACAAATTGTGACATTGTTTTTGATAATTGCGTTGCGAATTGCAGAACCTTTTGGTCTTGGCCTAATCCCCTAATGTTCTAGGACATTATCTTATGATCCATAAGATTCAGGTAAAACCCTAGTTCCAGAAATTGGATTAAAATCAAACAAAGAATGAGAAATTGGATTATTAAGAGCATCAATTCTTTCTTCGTCACCGAACAAGTCTGAAACAATCATTTCTTCATCAGAATCATAAGACCCTAAGCCATCTCCATCTTCATAATTGGGATTTCCATATTAGTTGATGAATTTCTCTCAATTAGATTTTTACACATACTTCTAATGTTTGGATGAGTATCCGAAATACCCAAAGATTTGTTGAAGTTTATGTGAAAATCAATTTGAGAGTTAATCAACTTCTCATCATCTGTTGATACGCATATATAAATTGTTTCTTCCCAAGTTCTAACAGCACTACCCATGAGAGTCAGATTCGTCTGTGCTGGATCTAGTGGAGAAGATGATTTGTCGAGATCCGAGTCTGTATTCTCATCTAACAACGAAGATGAATTATCAAGATTTGACTCGGTATTCACATCTAACGACCTGGCATAATCCGGATCATAGACAGGAGTAACCACCGAAATGGTAGAGCTGACATCCAAACCCGGATCCAAGTTTCAGATGCCACTCCCCCATCTGGTCCATATTCTGATCAAACGGGCATTGATGAATCGGGTCATGGGAAGGAGTTCCCATCTAAATGGTAGGGTCGAGTTCTATATACGAACCCCCTCCCCCACATGGCCCATATTTTGATCCAATTCATCAATAGGTTCAGAGTCATGAGCAGGAGTTCCCATCAAAATGGTAGAGCCAACACCCCAAAGTTTGAAAATGATTTGAGATTGTTACTCCCCCCATCTGGCCCATATGATGACCCCGAACAAAACCCACTTTTTTCTTATGCACTGTGACCCAGGGATATGAACCCCACCATCTCAAAAGTCTTGGTTAGATTTAGAGGTGGCTCGGTTACCTCTTAGCTGAAAGTCAGATACCTGTTTCCAAACCCTATTCAAATTTCTTACCGCCGAATTATTAGAAGAGTTCGAATTTGAATTTAACAAATTCTTCGGTGAAGAATTAGTGAATGATAATTTAGAATCATGACTATCCTCTCTTCCTTCTTTATTTGCGCCATTGATTGATTCCGTAGAAAGATGCGAAATATTCTGTTCTAGTCTAACCACCGTTGACTTCAATTTAGGAATGTAACAGTGATCATGATTTTGGTGATGGTGATGATCATCACGAAGAGAACTGGTGTTCAAATTTTTTTGAAGCCACTCGATGCTCAACCAAAAACCATTAAATTTAACAGTGGCTGGGATTTTACGGAGATCTGAAGTAATTTTCAACTGAAAAACATTAAGCTTATCATACTTAAGAGTAGAGCTATGGATATCAATTAATTTTCCCCAATGAGAGACAATATCCTTGAAAGACTGAACATTCCAAAGATTAAAAGGGAGACCACAAATACCAACCAAATGATGAATATCATTACAGAAAGCCTCACCGATGAAAGTATCTTCGGATTTCCAGTGACGTAATGAAAGAATTGATTTGCCTATCTTGATTAATTGCCCCTCCAGAAAATAATCAAATAGAATTTGCGTTGAAAATAACCAACTTTTCTCTGATTATCTCCAGCTTTATAAAACCCGACCAAGAAAATTTCTTCATCAATCCTTTTTTTATTCTGCTCCAACCAGAATGAACATTACAAACCTCCACAGCTACGCCAAAATTCCCGATATCACCCACATGACATCGATTTTTGAGAATAGGAATCTTGAATCTTCGAATTCACTGATTGAATATTACAGGTAATGGAAGACCAAAAAGATTTCCAAATTGAACCCTTATTTCCAAAAGGGATACAAATGCATCTCATCATCCTTATTAGGTTCAAATCTAGAAATTTTTAGAAAAATACAAAACTTATTTGAGCAAAGTTCAGCTAGAATCACCACATGATCAAATCTACGGGGTCATTTAAGGCCTTTCTTAGACTGCAAAGAAATAGCCTCCAAATTAACTTCATGATTCCAGGTGACTGATGAATCAGGGAGAAAATTTTAATTGCTAAAATCCTTATATCTTTCTAATACCTAAGCTCTTTTGAAGAACCTCTAGAAACCCAAGATAAGCAGGATAGTTTTACAAGACATAATGAAACGAAAAGATCAAATACCTAATGAAAAAGGAAACATAATGAAAAACGAAAAGATCAAAAAATCAAGAGGAATAACATGTTTGCCTGCCTTCATAAAACTTGATCTCTTCAATGTAGGAAAATCACACTCACCAATTTCGGGTTTCTGCTCCGTTCCACTTCCTTGCGTTTCCATTACAGTATTCACCATGGTAGCATCGTAATCCGGATACATATGGGAATTCCTTCCTCCATAGTACATTTGTTGTCCTTCTGATGGCCAACAGTCATGTTACTCATGATACTTATGCATTACAAGTTACTTCCACACTTGAGGGTCTTGAAGAAACCCAAGCAGCTAATGGTGAAAGTATGCCCACAACTTTCTGATTTTTCTTTAAAACCAACATCATAACATACCTTTCATCTCAATAATTTTCTTATATTTCCCCGATATGCTCATAATTCACTTTATGTGCACAAGTTCACTTCATATAACCATTAAATATTCTACAATATTTGATTCATCAGGTTTCTTTATGAAGGACTTGTCAACCGAGAAGATACTTTTACAAGGCCCCACCCAGTAGTAACTTGTTATATGTACTTCACTTGGTTCATCATAGTTAGATGCTAGGAGTATGTTGAAAACATTTACTTCACGTGTAAATTGGTCCAACAGTGTAGAATATAATTAATCTGACGGTCAACAACAAAGTTACCGTTAAAGTATCTTATTTTTGAACTTTATAATTCTTCTGGTGCGCACATATCTAACTAAAAGTTTAGAAAAATTTCTTTGCCCGTGTTAACCAAAATTAAAAATAACCTTATATTTGTCAAGGTCCGTAGCATCCTAACCAAGAATTAACATTATGGTGCTAATCATTTTTTTGAAACATCCACAAATTCAATAGTTTTTAAAATTTGGTATTTAAGTTTTTTTTGCAATTTTTTGGGCATTGGTTTCCATACAAATGCAAATACAAACACCTCCTTGGATCCTTCTAGGTGGTCTAAACATTACCATGCATGCTGAGGAAAGAGCAAATAGTGCTGACTCTTCATCTAAAACCTCTAAGATAGTTCAACTCATTCAAAGTATTGGCTTATCTGATCTAGGTTATCATGGAAGTCCGTATACCTGGACTAGTAGTAAAAATGGTATGGTAGAATCAAATCAAGATTAGATAGAGCTCTTATGAACCCTGACTGGTTATTATCTTTTCCATATGTCATTCTTAAGCACTTGCATTTTCTTAGCTCTGACCATTCTTTTTAGATTTCCATCCTAATGAGACTATCAAGTCCAAAAACTGGAAATTTTTTGAGTGTTGGCTTAGAGAAGTTTCTACGGGTTGTGCAAGACTTGGTCAGGCCGGCATAAAAACTATGTCCTATATTTGGGAGCTAATATTATCTCCTACCCAAACCCGGTACTTGCTACTGGAAAATGGGTTTCGGTTCTCGGCTTAGAGAAGTTTCTTGTAAAGACCCAATAAGTAGCTCTTGGTCAAGAGATGTTCATGGTTCTGCTACTTTTAGGCTTGATAAAAAACTAAATATCACTAGAAGAGATCTTTCTAAATGGAATTGAGAAACTTTTGGTTACATCCATGATAATATTAAATGTCTTCAAGATAAGTTAACTAATCTGCAACAAATAAATCCCAGTGAAGACATCATTTCTCAAGTCAGGAAGATTGAACATGAAATAAATGAATGGCATGCACGTGAAGAAGAATTCTACAAGTAGCAGTCAAGAGATACAATGTTTCGAGAGTTTGACCAAAATACAAAGTACTTTCATCAGCAAACAAATAGACGAAAGTCAAGGAATCGCATTGAATCACTACTCAAACCAAATGGCAGCTGGTGCAGTGGCAGGAAAAATCTTGAAGACTTGCTCACCTCCCATTTCAGCAACATAATGAGCACATATGATCTAGCTAATAATGAATAACTCTTTGGCCTCTTACCAAGATGTATCACAGAATCTGAGAATGATGCACTTACCAGAATTCCAGATGAGACAGAAATCTACAAAGCTTTACACAATATGCAACCTTGGAAAGCCCCAGGACCGGATGGTTTTCCTCTAGCTTTTTTCCAGTCTCAATGGGGAACTACTAAAGAGGATGTTATACAAATGATTCAAAGCTTTTTCACTAGTGGGAGGATGCTAAGGAAGATAAACAAGACTAATCTTTGCTTAATACCAAAATTTCAGCTACCGCAAGCACCAAGCGACTATATGCCTATAGCTTTATGTAACACTACATATAAGCTGATTACAAAGATTATGGCAATGAGACTGAAGCCGTTCATGGACAAGATGATTTCACCAATGCAGGAAGCATACGTCCCAGGGAGGAAAATTAGAGACAATATCATACTTGCGCATGAGCTGATTCACTGCACGAAAAGAAAGAAGACAAAAATGGGTCACATGGATTTGAAGTTAGATATGTCTAAGGCGTTCGATCGGAATGGTATTTCCTTCGCAAAGTCATGGAAAGTTTTGGATTTGCTGATCACTTTTGTAACTTGGTGCAGGAATGTATCAGTACCACAGAGATTCAGGTTATGTTAAATGGCTCACCATGCATACCATTCAAGCCCACTAGAGGAATACGACAGGGTGATCCAATATCACCCTATCTATTCTTACTTACTATGGAGGTTTTCACAAGGTCTCTGGCCAAAGCTGAAGCTGAAAGAAAGATACAAGGCATCAAAATTACAAAGAATGCACCACCAGTGTCACACCTCCTTTTTGATGACGATTGCCTGTTGTTCGTGAAGGCTGATCTTCATAATGTGAATAATCTGCTACAGATCATAACTGATTTCAGTTCCATATCAGGGAAACAAATCAACCTCCAGAAATCTGCAGTTTTCTTCTCCAAACATCTTCATTCAACACATTGCAGGATTTTATTGTGCAGACTGAAGATGAAGAAGATGTCTCTTGATGAGGAATATCTATGAATTCCGTTGTTTCTTAACAGGCGAAGAACAACATCTTTTTCATCTCTTGTGGAAGGAATGAATCCAAGGCTCTTGAAGTGGAACGGAAAATTCTTAAATCAATCTGGAAGGTCCATTATGGTTAAGAATGTCCTAAATGCTATGCCATCACACCAAACGGGGGTTTTCAAAATCCCAAAAGCAACAATCAAAGAAATGGATAGAGTTCAACGAAGATTCTGGTGGAACAAGAAAAACGGCAAAAGAGTGTACTTAACTTCATGGGAAAGAGTTAACTGCCAAAAATAAATTGGAGGTATGGGCTTCAGAGATTTGGAATGATTCAACAAGGCACTATTAGCTAAATCTGTGAGAAGACACTATCATAATTCACATCAACTCTGGGATAAGGCATTAAAAGAAAGAAATTTTCCAGATACTTCGATATTTCAGCAACAAAAAAGAAGAATATGATATGGGCGTGGCAAAGCATTTTTGGTGAAATAAGTTTTGTTCAAAAACACAGTTTCTGTCTCCTGGGAGATGGGAAGAAAATAATCACTTGGAAAGATAACTGGATTACAGGGAAACAAGAGCCACCAGTTTCCATTGCAGCTTTTGAGTTGGCGGTTAAATATAGCACTGTCAGTGATTTAATTGATGTAGATACCAAAGCTTGGAAAGTTGTTGTCATACATCAACTTTTTTCCCCTGAAGATGATAGTAAAATCTTAAGTATGAGAATACCGGAATCCTCAACAGATAGATTGATCTGGACACTCACCAGAAATGGTCAGTTCACAGTAAAATCCGCATACAGAAAGCTTGTGGATATCAAAACAAATTGCAGCTGCAAATTATGGCAGGGATATGACCGTGTTGTAGAAGAAACTATGGAATCTGGATACTCTTCCAAGGGTTAAAACCTTTCTATGGAAATGCATAAATGACATTATACCTTCAAGTGAACGTATGGGAGGAGTAGCAAGCTATAGTGGGGGATAACTGCAGTATGTGTAACCAAGCCATAGAGACTACTAAGCATATAATCTGGGAATGCCCTTTTTTTCATGCAGTCTGGACCTCGATCCCTGGTGCTAGAAGGAGTGTGGAATCTACTGATACTAGTGTTGAAGGTTGGATAAAAAGTTGGTTTGCAAATGAGTTTGTAAATTTGGACAAGGACTGGGTAGTTAAGATGGCCAACGTAAGCTGGGAAATATGGTAGGAACGCTGCAGATGTGTTTTTGAAGGAAAAAAACCTAATCCAGTAGAAGTAATTCATAGCAATCAGCACCTCATTCAGATTACAGGGTCATGCATGAAAAAACCTGCACAGCCTAGCAACACTAATAGCCTCAGCATACATGGAATCCGCCAACTGCTTTTGGTTATTCTATCTGTTGTGATGCTTCATTTAAATCTGTTTTATCTGAAACTCACACAGGATTGGGACTGATACTTCGTAATAATGCAGGTGCATTCGAATAAGGACGTTGCATCCATGAACGTGGACACATAGATGCAGAGCATGCTGAGATAGAGGGACTGAGACGAGCTATGTTATGGGCAGAAGAATTGGAACTACAACAAGTTTGTTCTGAGCTTGATGCTCACAATATAGTAGCAGCAGCCAATGGAGATTATCAAAGAGTCAGATGGGAATCACAATCATCTATCTTGGATATCATTAGTTTCTTTCGCAAGTACCCTTTATGGACTTGCAAATTTATCAGTAGAATGTATAATAAACCAGCTGATAAGCTGGCCAGACATTCGTGTAATTTTCATGTTAGTAGGAGTTGGATACATAATCCACCAAACTTCGTAATAGAAGCATTATATGCTGATATGAATGGTGTACTTAATTCCAATATATCTAACAAATTTTCTTCTTAGTGTCAAGAAAATAAAAATAAAAATACTATAAATTCCAGTTGTCATTAATACTATATGATTTACGTGGGCTTAAATTTATAAGGGTGGACTAAAATCGAAAAATGGGCCCATAGTTCCGCCACTGGAGATTCGTCACAGTTGAAAAACAACGGACGCGTTTTGAGTCTTCTGACCATGGTCTCTAAATCTCTTAAGAACTTGCCTGATTTTGGAAACAAGCTTACCGGGAAATCACACGGCTAGAAAATTAATGACAACTGGAATTGGAATTGATTTTAGAATCTGTTAAAAATTGGGAGTAAAGTTTCAATATCTATAACTACTGATCTCAAGTGGTTCGCTACTGCTTGCTAATTCTTAGTAGAAACTCTTACTGTTTTCTGATCATCTTCCACTCTCTGTGAAACAAAAAAACAACAAAGAAAGAAATTGAAGATTGATCTGATAGAAAATATGGGTTTAGTGAATCAGAACCAGATGAAATCGTCATCTTCTTGTAAGGGTAATGGTAACAAAAAGAAGATCTACAAGAACAGATTGAAGGGTATTGAGAAGAAATTACATGAATTTAAGACTCTATGTGGTGTTAGGGCTTTGTTTTATGTTAAATCTGAGTTTAATAAAGATAAGAATGGGGATGGATTGGTTAGGATACTACCAGAAAATCCTAATGAATGTCAAGAGATTATCAAGGATTTCATTAATTATAATCCAAATACAGCAGGGAAAAGAAAAAGGGATTCTGATGAAGTTGTTGATTCAGAATGTTTGAATGATAACAAGATGAAGAAATTATGTACTGGTGATGTTAAAGAAGAGAATCAACAAGTTAAATTTATTGATCAGAATCAGTTAAGTAATTTATCTATTGAAGAGATTCAAGGGATT
This sequence comes from Papaver somniferum, assembly GCF_003573695.1. Taxonomy (NCBI): domain Eukaryota; kingdom Viridiplantae; phylum Streptophyta; class Magnoliopsida; order Ranunculales; family Papaveraceae; genus Papaver; species Papaver somniferum. The sequence goes on along the minus strand of NC_039365.1, from coordinate 144,812,657 downwards.
GAAAGAAATTTGGAGCCCATGTTTGGTATGATTTCAGAGAGAATAGATCAGTTGATGATGGAGAAGAACAAATCTAGTGATCCACTGGCAAAGGGTTGTAATGATTATGATATGATTACGAGTAAGGAATCCCCCTCTCTTCAACTTGAACCTAAACTTGATTATCAATCTACAGATTTTTATAATTATGGTTCTTCTTTGGAGAAGGAATTTGATTATGATATTAATCAATGGCTTAATCTTCCTGGGCTAACTAATACAACTACTACTGATGATGGTATTGTGTTTGAGCCTTTTCCTGACTTGATTGACTTCGAGTTCGAGGCGCTGAATAAGTATGCAGGTAGCTTTACTGATATGAGCTACTGCTGTTGAGTACTATTTTTTGATTTTTGTTATCTATGTAAGTAATAGTGTTGTTGGTGCACTGACTAGTGACTACTAGTTTCCTGGTGTTGATTCAATTTATAATGCAGTCTGTCTTCTGCATTCATAATTTCAGATGGTTCAATGTAATTTTTTGATTCTTGAATATGCTTTAATCTGACGACTACAAGTGATGACTGCTGAGTAGTACTATGTTTTATTTGTGTTATCTATGTAATCTAATAGTTTTGTGGATGCACTGACTAGTTTCCAAATTTGTTCCAGTGTCATTGCAAGTCTCTTGCATTCATAATTTCAGATGTGCAGTGTAATGTTTTTGATTCTAGCATTTCATGGTTCATCCAAATGATTATATTAACTTTTTGAGTCCGACCCAAAGGCAATCCTTGTGTTTATCTTTTTTTTCTTAACACTGTTGCTTTCATATCTCCTTGATCAGCAGCAACATGTAATTGAAACTGTAACTTTTAATGGAATCATGGTTGCTTGTTTCGAAATCCTGCAGGGGCACAACTGTTGCACAGTTGCTGCGACGCGTGCAGATAGAGGGATAAAGACGGAAGCAAAAACAAGTGATAGGTTCTTAATGCTGTATTCAGTTCAACGCAATAAATTTTTGACCAATCTTGCTTTAAAATTGCAATGGCATATCAGGCAATTATCTAGCCATCTCTAATGCATTCGTAGACGGGAGACTCAAGTTAGTAGTATATGGGCTAGCCACAATGTTGATGTACCAAGTCAGTTGTTATCTTCGAGTGCACATTGGTTTGTTCAGAGTATTGGGTATTGAGATAGGTTATTTCTATCTTTCAAAGTGACTCCAGGTAGTGGAAGAATCACATCAAAATAGTCAAAAAGAAAACTTCTATAAGCGCTTTCTGTTCAAACTTCTCACTCACATTCTCCAGAAATGGTAAGGGAAATTCCTTTATAATCTCTAACAATTTCATTCCAGATCACTGTGCAGTTTGAGGTTTATGTATAAGCTTCTAGTTATGGCTTCTTCATTTTCTGCTTTCTTTCTTTGTGTTGTTCTGTTATTTTCTACTCAATCTCCATCTTCATCAGCTCTTGAAGCAGCAGCGCCTTCCATACCGCCTCCTCCAGAGAAAGTTTCTCTATCTCTCTACTACGTTTTTTTTTACTCGGTCAATAAAATAGAATAAAAAAGCGAAAATGTACAGGGATCAGGCTAAGTTAGCGCTAAGCCAAAAGGCCGCTCGCCAAAAAACCTAAAAACGATAGTAAACCTCTCCAGGCCATTCAACAGATTGAATAAAACCTGGCCTACCCTCATAAAACTCATAATGTTCCTCAGCCAACAAACATGTTTGTTTGGCCGAGACATCAGCTGAAAAATTAGCTTTTCTGTAGCTATGAATATAGCTAATATTGTTATAAAAAGCCTTCGCTATTCTCCACTTCTGCACTAGCTGCCATGGCAAGTCGCCTTTTTGAAGAGCAATAAACAACTCATCGAATCAGATCTGACACTTAGGTTCTTCACATTCCATCTTTGAGCAACGACAGCACCATAGATACCGCACAAACTTCAGCATAGAAGTTAGTCTGCCAGCCCAGACCAACACACAAACTCCCAAGACTACCGAGTTAGAATCACGGAAGACAACACCAGAACCAGCCTGCCCGGGTTACCAAGATGCACCATCACAACAGATCATAATTCACCAGGATTTGGTGGAGTCCAAGTAACTTCAATTGGATCAGAGTGATCGCAAGATCTATGCTTCACTCTAAAGAAATTAACAATACGCAAATCATCCAAAGTATTATGCATATGGCCCTTCATTCTAATAGAGTTATCACGAATTACCTGATGAACTCTGCCTTTAAACTCCAGCCAACGAACCCGCATGTTCTCAAAATAAGCTTTTACGCAACTTCCATTCCGTAACTATTGCAAGATTTGCAACAAGCCACAGATCCTTAATCATTCGACTCTGCCCCTTTGCACCTTGTAGGAGGCCACGAGGTCCTCATTCGGCTTCATTGAAAATTTCAGCTGCCCAATTCCAAATCCTCTTGGCAATTTTGCAATGCCAAGTAATATGGCTAACATCTTCACAATCTTCTCTGCATAAACGACACATAGAAGGCATCTCCCTACCTGTCTTCCCATAACATTATCATCAAGCACAACATGTTTATAAAATAGCTTCCAGTACTGCACACCCAAAGTAGGATGTACAACACTTCTAGAAAAAGAGCCGCAGCTGGCAAAATTTCAGCTGGCCACGATAGCAGCCTTGGCCGACTTGACAGAGAAAACACCCTTATTGTCCAAGTCCCAAATTTTATAATCATCTCCACCACCAATAAGAGGCAAATTATCAACATCAATATTGCATCGTAACATCAATTCTTTAGTCTTTGGAGGAATAGCCCAAGAGCCATCAACAATAATATCACTCACCTTGGCCTTAAAATCATTAGGGCCTTTGTTTGATGCCAAGACGTTGAGCAATTGAAAAATCAGCACACCAATTATCAAAAAATAAGGAAGTATTAGCACCGTTACCTATAATTGAGCGCGTGTGTTTTTGAACAAAGTTATGCACCAATCTAATGCCAGGAAAAACCGAGGAACCCAACTTTAATCAATCAAGTTGCCATAACCTTGAAATATTTTGCCTTCAAAAATCTAGCCCAAGTCTTATCAGAGTCACGAATCGAACCACAACTTCATAAGCATGGCCCTATTAACATCATTTAACTTCTTGAGCCAAGCCCACCTTCACGTCTAGAACGGCATAAGTCATCATAAAGAACCGTGAAGTGTTTGCGCTTCTCAGCATCTCCAGACCACAAAAAATTGCGAATGGCCCTCTCCACCGATTTGATGGCCGTGCATGGCCATTTGTAAACAGCCATTGAATGAAGCAAATAGCTAGAAATAACTGATTTGATCAAAACTAACCTGGCCTGAAAAGACAATAGCTTACCCTTCCAACCTGCCAGCTTGTCCATAATCTTCTCCATTACCTGACGAACATGAATATGACGCACAATGCCAGGTTTCAATTGGATTCCCAAATATTTATCCGGGAAATGCGCCCTCTCCATGCCCATAAAGTTTGCAATAGCAACAGCACGAGACTGCTATCTCCACCATAATAAAATTTGCTTTTGGCGTAACTAACATACTGCCGGAAGCACGTTGATACATGCCAAGCATCTCCTTCAAGTTCCGCAAGCTATGAAGATTACCTTACAGAAAATAAGAATATCATCCGCAAAGAGTAAATGGGTTGGAGCCACACCTTTCTTACTCACCATGTGATGCATACTTCTAGCAGCAAACAACTTAGAGAGATTGCGGCTCAAAACATCTCAATAAGAACAAAATCAAAGGTGAAAGAGGATCACCTTGACGAAGGCCTCTTGTGATACTGAAAAAACCTTCAGGGCTACCATTAATCATAATAGATATACGGGCAGAGTTAAGAATACTAAGCAGCCACGAACACCATGCATCAGAAAAGCCATATTGACGAAAAACTTCAACAACAAACTCCCAACTACCGTGTCAAAAGCTTGGGCTATATCCAATTTAAGGCCAACGTTACCATGCTTCCGTTCAACACTAATCTCATTGATCAGTTCCGAGGCCAAGCTATATTCTCATGAATGTTTCTTCCTTTCATAAACGCCACTTGCTCTTCAGAAATCAATTTGTTCAACACCGTGCCAAGTCTGGTCGCCATAATTTTGTAATGATTTTGAAGAAGAAGTTGCTTAAACCAATTGGCCTATAGTCTTTAATAGCATCAGACTTATTAGCTTTTGGATGAGACAATAAAACTAGAGTTAATGCCATTAGGAATCTTCTTCATCGCCCAACAGTTTGCAATAGCATTAAAAAGATCTCTAGAAATAATGTTCCAACAGGTTCGAAAGAAAGAACCTGTAAATCCATCAGGGCCAGGAGCAGAATCCGCTCCAAGATCAAAAACAGCCTCTTTAACTTCATCCAAGGTCGGATAGCATCCATACAAGCACTCTCAGCAGCTGATATGCTTCATGCTCATAATCAAATATCTCGGATCAATATGAACAGCTCCACCGTTGAACTTTGCACGATAATGATCAACAATGTAATCTTTTATTTCATCCTGCAAAAACAAAGTAGAGTTAGTAGAAATCTTCAGTTCGGAAATTGTGTTTTGGCTCCTCCTCATTCTATTGAATTGTGAAAAAAACGAGTGTTCTGATCACCATCCTCCAACCAACTAGTTCTCGATTTTTTTAAGCATAGTGGCCAACTCAGACCGCACATCATCAACAGCCTTCTAGCGTCGCAACCTTCAAAAATTGGACTTCACAGCTAACATTATGGTCCAAATATCATTCTCCTTATCAAGATTCAATTCCGCTTGCTTTAAGCGAAACTGAACATCTCCAAACACCAATCTATTCCAAATCTTCAAAGCCTCCCTCAACCGCTTCAACTTTGAAGTAAAAACAAAAGGAGGAGCACCATCCAACCTAACACTCCAATTGTCTTTGACGAATCCAAAAAATGGATGAGAAAGCCACATCTTCTGGATTCTAAAAGGAGCTCTCTTCGGCCTAGGACTGTCAAAAGCAAAACCAAAAAGAGGAGAATGGTCCGAGCAGATTCTCGGCAAAGCTTTGCACCTCCAGTTAGCAAACTTATCATGCCACGCACCATTAATAACAGCCCTATCATGTTTAGAAACAATTCTATGCATACCACTCCGACAATTAGACCAAGTATACTTCTTCCCAATAGCATCGGCCTCAACCAAACCATTGTCAGAGATCCAACTTCGAAACTCATTTATATAAATTTCTTTGAGCGGCCTACCACCCTTCTTCTCATCAAGACGCAAAACACAATTGAAATCCCCAACACCAACCAAGGAATGGAAATATATCCCAGACCCAATTGCCGCCAAAGAGATCTCCTTTCAAGCATCAAAAGAAGCATGCACAGCCGTGACAAAATTCCCAGAAAAATCCAAAGTGATAGCCTGCTTAGACGAAGATAAAACAATCGGCCTTGCTAGAGTATTCCTCCAAAAGACCCAAATATTACCTTTCTGACCATGCACCTCATTAGTAATAACATCTTCACAAAAATCAAGCAAATTAAGCTTCCTAACAAAACGTGTAGTGCAACGAACCTGAGGCTCCGCAATACAAATAACATCAGGTTTGTGCAAGTAGTAAAGCTCATTCAACTTGGCCCTTGCACCATCTTTGGCCAAGCCTTGAGCATTCCAATAGAAGACACGCATTAATTAACTCTATTTTGAAGGGCTTGCCGAACCCTGTCTAGAAGATTTTCCACTTCGAGTTTGAACTTGACTAACAGTAGCCACAGCAACTGTCTTCTTCTTAGGAGCTTTAGATTTTTTCTTCTTGTCCGCCAACTCCTTCTTCTCATGATCAGCTAACTCTTTATTAGCAAGAATCTCCAAATTTCTTGCATCCTCCTCAGCTATGTTGAAGTGTAGTTGCAACTACATCTCAATCACATCATCAGCTTCAATAACACCTTATCAATCTCCTCGGTCCCAGTTTCAAATATTAGAAAGTGTTAATTTTCTAAAGATCTAGCTGGTGAAGATCTTCTTGAAGTCCTAGTGGCCTCACTAAAACTAGCTTCCTCATTAGCACCATAGTAATTGGAGTATTAGCCGGAGAAGATGCAAGTCCAAAACCTGCTTCCTCAAGTTCTCTAGCTTGCTCTAGCAATATCTTGTTGAATTTTGGCAGCTCAGCATCAGCCTCCCGTTGCCTAGTTGCCTCCTTCATGGCCTCATAATTTCTATAAGCTTCCATCTCTTGCATCTCCAAATCAATCATCTTCCTTGATAAATTATCATGCACCAGCTCCTCAAGTGCTGCACCAACACTTCGCAAAACCAATTCCGCATCGTCATTGCGGACAGATTCCGCACCTTCTATGCAAACCAGGTAAAGCTTCACACCAGCGTTAGCAACATCTCCGCATGCTTAGATAAGCCACCATCCTCCATGAGCTGCACACTGAATATCGCTGCTACGAGCTTCAGCAATTTGAGTTGCAGCAAATATGCGGCACGGACAAAAGGCAACTGCTATCTTCGCGTGTTCCGATATAGTATCATCACTTCTTCTTCTAAGTAGCACCAACACTCTCACTGTGGTCTGGAAAGTTGTACGTGTTCCAGTTGCCAACTCAAGGATAGATTGCTTCTTCTTCAACGTTATGAGCTCATCACCATGTTTAGCTTGATCGGTTTCCAAGATTGGAGCATCCGACGGCATATTCTTCTTACCTTTAGGAATTCGTTCTTTTTGCCAAAAATTCTTAAGATCATCCATATCCGCTTCAATTGCTTTTTTAATCTCAGGATCAGTTTCAACTTCAACCTTGTCCTTCAAATCATCAAACTTTTTTGTTCTACAATCAGATTTTTTATGGCCGATAGATTACAATAGTCGCAAAAACTTGGCCTGTTTAAAATTTCATATTCTTGAACAAAAATTTCATCATTCTCTTCACCATCAATCAAAATTCGTCTCAAAGGTTGAGAGAAATCAATGTCAACCAAAGCTGCCGCAAAGTAACCATATTCATGGCGCAAAGTACGCGGATCAACCGAAACCGGTCTACCAAGCCCTCTTGCTAGCCTAAAAATCATCTCTTCATCCCAAACCGCCATTGGCAAAGCTGTGAAACGAACCCAAACTGCAGCTCTATCTTATCTTCCAGGATCAAATAGGTGTCCATGGATGAATTTTAAGCTGTTGAATTCCGTTTGGAGATGTAATCTTCCATGGACCATCATAGCTTACACGTTTACGGTCATCTTCATTGTCTAGCTTAATAACAAAGTATCCCTTCTTCCATGGAATAAATTGGACCGAACCAGATAGCTTCCATTGATTCAATAGTTCTCTTTTAACATCATCGAATTTTAAGGTTTTGAAAAAAACCAAACGACCAACCAAACTAAATCTCCACACAGCCTTAATCCTTGTATGAGTGTCACGTGGGATTTTGATCAAAACATCATTATTTGTTGTAGAAAAAATTGGAGGATGAGAAAGTGTTTCGGCATCAATCTTTGATAAAACATGGGTTCGTCTCTTTAATATAGCTGCATAGGATCCTTCCATAACACCATCATCACCTGGTTTCCTAAACGAGCTATGATTTCCATCTTCCTTCCTAAACGCACCATGATTGTCCGTCTCCATCACCTTCCTAATCGCTGCAGGATTTGCACCATGATTCCTAAACGCTCTAGGAATTTGAGCGTTAGGGTTTGAAGCGTTTGTTTCTTCGAGCTGCCTTCCAAACACGGAAGCATTAGGGTTAGCAGCATAATTCTTAGGGATATAGATATTTTTTGATTTTGATTGATTCCATATCCTTGTTGATTGATTATCATAACTATTAACAAAAACTAGTGGATTATTGTCTTGATTTTGCGCCATTAGAGCGCAAAATCAAAAGAAAACTTGTGAACGCCAAGAAAATTTTGAGGGAGAAAAAACCGGAGCCCAACCACGTGAAACCCTAGCTTTTTCGCTTTTTTTAAAAATAATTATCTCTCTACTACGAAACGTTATGTCCTGGCTGTACAGATTTCATAATTAAAGACCTCCCTAAGATCTTTGAAAAGGGACTCATTGACATAGTTGATTTACGTGGGCTTAAATTTGTAAAGGTGGAATAAAATCGAAAAATGGGCCCATAGTTCCGCCACTGGAGATTCGTCACACTCACAGTTCTATAATTTTGGGCATACCAAAATCTTCCAAGGCATACTGAATGAAGACAAAAAAAGGTTGTGAAATAGCAAAATCAGATAACCCCTTAACCCAAAATTTTTTAATGGCAAATCTGCCCTTTACGTATTAGTGTTAATAATCTTGATTAGTGATTAAATATTTTGTTTAGTGATTAAAATAATTTTCAGAATTATAAGAGTTGTTTAGATGAAAAATTTGAGGAAAAAAAAATCAAAGTTTTGGTTTGGTTAAGAAGGAGAGAAAGAGAAGGAGAAAGTGAGAAAATTCTAATTCTTGATTCAATGGAGGATGAGGAGGGTCATCATTCATCTAAAAAACCTAGGAAAATACATATCAACTACAACAATGATCCAGAAATGGCTGATTTCTTAGATTATGAGAATGATTTTACACCCACTCAAACTCAAGCTCAAACTCAAACACAAACTCAAGATGATGATTTTTATGAGCCAAATCCTGATGATGAAGACATTGATGAGGAACCCAATGCTTCTAATACACAGGTACACTTATATCCTATACTTAATCTCACTTCTATAGCTCTCAATTATCAAAAGTTAGGTTTTTTGAATCATGGTTCGGAGAAACAGGTTGAGGTTCGGCTCACATCTATGAGCTGAATCTACCAATTGATGAACGGTTCGGCTTACTGAATCTGTTTACTGCATGTGCCGAACTGTTTGCTAGACACTAGTTTGGCTTATATGAAAGTTTCATAGTAAGCCGAACAACATCCTAAATAGCTCGGAAAAAAAATAATTACCGGTTCGGCTTATATTTCGAAAATCGTATGAGCCGAACATCAATTTGTTATTTTTTGGTTAAAATATTGTTATTGGTTCGGCACATATTGAGAATATCGTAATAGCCGAACCTCGTTAATGTGCTAGGTTGGGCACATATTATGATTATCGAATACGCCGAACCCCTATGCATCTCTATCTGTGACTAGGTTCGGCTTGAAATTTCATGAAATTTCATGCCGAACTGTTCATATACACTTACAGGAAGCTTCTGTGAAGAACAGTTCGGCTAAAAACGCAACTCAATTTTGAGCCGAACCCAACACTGTAGCCGTCATTTAATCGATGAAAAACAACAAATAAGAGATTGGGTTTGTAAAACTTGCTTTCTTATCCTCATTTCCGGAGTTGGAGATGCAGTTGGTTCAATTTCTGGTTCAATTGGTGGTTGATTTTCAGTTTCTACACCTTCATCTTCAATTGGTTCTTCTTCTTCAATTGATGGATTAGAAGACGATTTGGTTTGCCTAGTCCCTGCTTTTCCTTGTACGAGTCATTATGTGGTTGAGTTTAATCGACGATCAAATTTTTACGAATCGACAATTAATCACGATGATGAATTTTTTTTTTCACAGGAGAGGAAAGAGTTCGGCTAGAGGAGGAGGAGGAAGAAGAGATGGTAAGGGAAACTGATTTTGATTTTTTAGAAAACTGATTTTAGATTTTTGTATTAAGGGTATATAGGTAATTGAACTACCCATAGGGTACCCCTTATAAGGTCACCCAAGATGGGACTATTGTTTTGTATGCCTAGAAAGATTTTGGTATGCCCAAAATCATGGTTCGTTCAAAAACAACGGACGCGTTTTGAGTCCTCTGATGAGTCTCCAAATCTCTTAAGAAATTGCCTGATTTTGGAAACAAGCTTACCCGGAAATCACACGGCTAGAAAATTAATGACAACTGGAATTGGAGTTGATTTTAGAAACTGTTGAAACTTGGGAGTAAAGTTTCAATATCTATAAATACTGATCTCAAGTGGTTCGCTACTCGTTGCTAAATCTTAGTAGAACCCCTGCTGTGTTACGTTCTTCTTCAACTCTCTGTGAAAAAAAAAAAATTAAAAAATCGAAGATTGATCTGAAAGAAAATATGAGTTTTGTGAATCAGAACCAGATGAAATCGTAATCTTCTTGTAAGGGTAATGGTAACAAAAAGAAGATCTACAAGAACAGATTGAAGGGTATTGAGAAGAAATTACATGAATTTGAGACTCTATGTGGTGTTAGGGCTTTATTTTATGTTAAATCTGAGTTTAATAAAAATAAGAATGAGGATGGATTAGTTGGGATACTACCAGAAGATCCTAATGAATGTCAAGAGGTTGTGAAAGATTTCATTAATTATGATCCGAAAACAACAGGGAAAAGAAAAAGGGATTCTGATGAAGTTGTTGATTCAGAATGTTTGAATGATAACAAGATAGGGAAATTATGCAAGGAAGATGTTAAAGAGGAGAATCAACAAGTTAAGTTTATTGATCAGAATCAGTTATGTAATTTATCTATTGAAGAGATTCGAGGGATTGAAAAGAATTTGGAGCCCATGTTTGGTATGATTTCAGAGAGAATAGATCAGTTGATGATGGAGAAGAACAAATCTAGTGATCCATTGGCAAAGGGTTGTAATGATTATGATATGATTACGAGTAAGGAATCCCCCTCTCTTCACCCTGAACCAAAACTTGATTATCATCAATCTTCCTCATCTACAGATTTTTATAATTATGGTTCTGCTTTGGAGAAGGAGTTTGATTATGATATTAATCAATGGCTTAATCTTCCTGGGATAACTAATACCACTAGTGATGATGGTATTGTGTTTGAGCCTTTTCCTGACTTGATTGACTTGGAGTTCCAGGAGCTGAATAATTATGTGATCAACTGCTGAAGAAAGGACTAGCTAGTTGCTGCTGAGTACTAATGTTGTAGAGGCACTGACTAGTGACTACTAGTTTCCTGTATTCAGAATTTAAGGTGGTGAAGTGTAATTTTTTTATTCTTGAATATCTTTATAATGAATGGATGAACTTGTTTTTAGTCTGATGACTGCAAGTCTCTTGCGTTCATAATTTCAGATGCGCAGTGCAATTTTTTTGAACCAAATAATTATCTTAACTTCTTTTTGTGTTATCTTTTTTTCTTCATACTATTGCTTTTTATCTCCTTGATCAGCAGCAGCATGTAACTGTAACTCTCAACGGAATCATGGGTACCTGTTTCGTGCAGTGGCACTGCTGTTGCTCAATTGCTGCTACGCGTGCAGATAAAGGGACAGAGACGAGGCAAAAACAAGACAGGCTTCAAGAGGGAGTTGAAGCAAGGTCCTTAATTCAGTTCAACTGTTAAAGCGACAGCAATAAAATATTTAACCACTCTTTCTTTAAGAATGCAATTAGCTAGCTATCTCTAGTGCTTTTTTTTTTTTTTTTTTGTTGAAGCATACTCTAGTGCATTCTGCTTCCACGGGATACTCAAGTAAAGCGGAGTATACATAGACCAGCCGCAAGGTTGATGCACCAAGTCAGTTGTTATCTCCGAATGTACATTGGTTATTTTGGAGTGTTGAGTATTGACATAGGTTATTTCCTAGCTTTCAAAGTGAGTAAAGGTAGTGGAAGAATCACATCAAATTAGTCAAAAAGAAAACGTCTGCAGTCGCTTTTCTGTTCAAACTTCCCAGTCAGAATCTCCAGAAATGGTAAGCTAAATTCCTTTATAATCTCTCATAATTCCCAAATCACCGTGTAGTTTGAGATTTTTATGTAAGCTTCTAGCCATGGTTTCTACATTTTCTCTTGAAGCAGCAGCACCCTCCATACCGCCTCCTCCAGAAAAAGTTTCTCTATCCCTCTATTACGAAACGTTATGTCCTGGATGTTCATAATCAAAGACCTCCCTAAGATCTCTGAAAAGGGACTTATTGACATAGTCGATCTCAATCTATACGGAAATGCCATTGTTGACCAAAACAACAATATCATCTGTCAGGGTTCACTGCATTCACACTGTTGCTATTAGCTAGTTAAGGAACTTGTTTCTAATCATTCTACAAGACATCTGATAAGAACAAAGACTTGTATGTTCACTTCAACACACACGTACAATAAACCTGCATTCCTCTATGAGGTCAGGACTATTAACAAAACTTGTTACTAAGTGAGGAGTTTCCTAATGTTTGTCTAAAGAGTGTTTTTTGAATATAGTGGAAGCGCGTGCAATTCATGTCTGGCCGGTTCTGGTAAGACCATCAATTTTAATATCTTGATAACCTGTGAATTACTTAGAAGATGAAGTTGGCGGCTTACCATTTGTTTTGACTCAATGAAATTGCGATACAGAAAGAACACTTCAGATTCATTTACTGTTTGGAGGACTACATTTCAAAGGGAGAGTCAAGTGGGTGGGGTTCTTGTTTAAGAAGAATGCCGTTACAAGGGAAACCCATTATTGATTATTACTTCAGTGGGTTAGGAAAGAAGGTACTAATTTGTTGTTCCATTGAATTTCATTCTTAATTGACGGCACTGGTCAGATTGCTAGTCACATGTTTGTATGCTCTTAGATTATTGGCGTTTCTGACTGGTCGATGATTCAAGTTTAAGCATGTGTCTGATTCTTGTGGCCTGGTTTTTGCAGCTTGAGTTACAATATGCAAATGAAACAAGTGCTCTTAACCCACCTCATCAATATGTTCCATAGGTAACTGTGAACAAAGTGCCGCTTTATGAAGTAAATTGGCACATCTCTCTTTCTCTTAATATCGTATTGTTTGAGTTCAGAGTTTTTGCCTTTAAATCTCTAGAAATGTTTACTTTGGCAAATGTCTTTGTTTATCTCATTTACAGGATATTGGAAACTTCATAAAGTACATCTGTAATGCCTACAAAGGTACTTCTCTGCCTAAAGCTTGTCAAGAACTTACGACGGACGTCATCCCTGAAAGAGAATTAGACCAAACTCTAGAGGTTTGCTTCGTGAATGATGATGCATCTCCAATTACTAAATTAGGCCCCAAGGATTTACATGGAGGCACCAAGATGAAGTTCTGGTTAGTACTAATATTCTGTTCTGAAGTTATGCTATTTTTTAAGCTTTCAGCTCTATATATCGTGTCAGTGACATCTTGTCCTGCCGGAGTGTCATGGGTTATGCTGGTGTTGTGTTGCTTAATCGTAGTAAGAAAAATAATAATTGATGTTTAGTTTTACAATCAATAACACCATACTTTCTGCAGAATGGTAACTGGCGTGGTTCTATGTAATTTGAAATCTTTTTCCTATACTTTAGCCTGGAAGTTCAAATACAATCATTCTGAATTTGTGCCATGAGTTGCAAATGTGCATTTGAATGGCCATTAGGTTCTACACTTTTGAACAGGTAGACTCATAATGCGTGTTAAAATGAAGCTGCAATTTTGTTGTGCCCATCTTATTCGCGTATTTGGAATACTAGTAAATTCTTTTAGAGGCTTAAAGCTAAGATGATGTAGATGTGCGCATTCAAAATTACACATTTTGCATTCAATATCAATATCATCTAAAGCTGTTTACTTTCTTCAGATTTTTGTAGAAAAATAAAACATATATTCCAAACAAACTCACTGAGATGTTTGATTTTATTGTTTTCCTTTAGCTCCTTTATGAATAACTCTTTCGGTCATTAGCATGAACATCCGATTTATTCTGTGATTCTTCTCGAGCAACAAAACTTTTGGCAACTCTTGTTTGTGTTTTGGCTAGCTATTTGCTCACTGCATCTTAGTTTTGCTAAGCTAGTTTTGGGCATTTCATAATTTTAATATTCCCAGCGTTACGTTTGTTATTAAACAACCGTTCGAACAACTTTCCCGTCTAGCTCAGTTGGTAGAGCGCGAGGCTCTTAACCTTGTGGTCGTGGGTTCGAGCCCCACGGTGGGCGCTTTAAGTTTCTTTTTTCTATTCTGAAGTTTCGAACTCAGGTACATCACTACAGTACAGTGACAAAAGGTTTTTGTTGCTTTCTTTTTGATGTTTGTAGGTTCTTGCCGTATCGTACTGTAATTCTGCAACAAGGAAAAATTGGTTCTTGCAAATGAGGAGACCCTATGCTCGGAAATTCAGCTCTAAAATAGTTTCTACCATTTCGAGTTATAAACATTAATTTTTCAACACTGGAGTATAAACTTGAACTAGTACCTAGAAATCTGTATGGACATATCAGATATAATTCACTTGAAAGTTATTTATTCAGCTCTACCTCATAGTTTCTGGCAATTAAAGTTATTAATACCCTCTATACTGTGCATTACCGATTTGGCAGTTAGTAACAAGTGTCTGCTAACTTGATCTATTTACAGGACTACAAAGAAACCACAGGAAATTATGTATCCATGTCAAAGATTTATGCAGCAGTTGGAAGGTTAAAAGATGCAGATAATAGATGAGAAATATGATGACTAATCCAAGTTTAAGGAAACAATCTTTCCAGCTGGAGGTTGTTCAACTTAGAGATAGACTAAATGAATCTAGCTAATCTCAATGTGTACTGGATGAAAACAAAATTACAGAGAATGAGAGAACCCAATGTGAAAAAGACAAAATGTGTATGCAAGAGTTTGGCATGGCTATTCTGCAAATCAAAATCCAAACTAAAGGTCGCCGGTGGTGAAGTCCCGCTGAGGTTATATACATTAAACTTGGGTTGGGTTGCTTTCTGCTTATATATAAAATAAGGTCAAACTAGGTCGCTACATGATTTGAGGAGGACGGGTAGTGAGTAGTCGCAAGAAATAATATAACGGCAGAACCAAAAAATTGACTTTTAAAACTGTAAGTTCTAGCAGATGCCGTACATCCACCCAAATGGCGGACTGAATTCATCTGAGATTGAACTGGGCAAAAGTAAAAATGGTAGCTAGCTAGGTGATTTGTTATCTATCATTTTGACTATAATTGATGTAGCCCAGAAATTACCATTGCGTTCCCAGTTCCATTTCAACATCAAAATTAAGAACTGAGCTAAGTTCTCATGTACGAATGCAGAAAAAACACCTCCTCCACATCTCCTGTAAACAACATTTAGGCTGAGAGTAGTGTCATGGCATTCAAATAGACTCCTGCAATATAGAGCTTAGACTGCAAAAGTAGCTAATGATTGCCTGAATCCTAACACACGGGAGCAAGAGACCATGAGTCCCACATTCCACTAGTAGGATCTTGTCATACAGCTCATGGTGCTATTTGGAGTTCAGATAGCGTTTTTTTCCCCTTCCAAATACATGAATGATACAGAATTCAATGATGAATTAAGAAAAAAAAAAAGAATTGCATAAGTTACTTACAGTATAACACATCGAAAGATAATCAGCAATCAACAAAAGAATGCCTTAGAAGAACACGTCTTCTTCCTTAATGGCACATAATAAGGCAACATGCGCATTTGTATATCCATCACTAACCATTGTCAGAGGAAGTTGTTTATGGTATACCCAACAAGCTCAGAAACTATTAAGATTCCACTGTTAAGTCTTTCCGGTGTAAATGTTTCTCTTTCTTTTTAGCTCATTCCAAGTAAAAAGAACATTGTGTATTTGAAATTCCAAAAATATTTGCAAAAATATGAACAGTGGAAAATGATAGTAAGCAACTGAACAGTGATTTAGCTCCGAGATTCCTTAAACTGTTAGTTCCTCTATTTGATTAGTTACAAAATTGCAGCAGAGGAGGCAAACCATACCAGTAAACCTATGTACCAATTTGAGGTTTTAAAAACCAAATCATGAAACTAAAGTCCATGGTAGTAACTGAAAGATGGTAAGAGTATAACTATTTGCTCATAGTTTGTAAACAAGCACACAAAAACTTTACAAAAAGCATCTTTAAGAAAAAAAAAAGAAAAAGTAAATTCAACATACCACAATCTACAGTAGTGATCTGCTCCTTTTGCTTCTGCTACTAGTTGCATCACTTGTTATCGTCTTAGATTTCTCTCCTAGAGCTTTCAAAGAAACAAAGCTATTCATGTGAGGTATTGCTTCAACCTTGGGATAGTCACAAAAGGATGGCCCAACATGAGTATCTGTGTTACGAACCATTTGTTCTTTAAACTCTCCAGTTTGGGGATCATAACAAATGAGAGTCTCGTAATTTGGCCGCAATATAAGTTTTCCGCTCAATGTCAGAGAAATTGGCCAGTAAACATCCTTAAAGTCATCTGACCGACATGATATGCTGAACATATTTTCCCACTCACTACTTGCCTTGTAAAATGACAATATTTCAAGACGATTACCATCCTGGCTTCTGCTGGCAACACACAACCGCCCTTCCAACACTTGCAGTGGAAGAAAGTTTCTCACGCCATCACAATTTGGTGACGGGAGCAAACTGAACTGCTCTTCTGCCAAATCAAAGGCTACAATTTCCCATTCTTGATCAAACCAATGAAGAGCACTGTTCGCAAGGACACCACGAGATGGGTTATATATCTCCCAATAGTCAGTATGTGAGTCAGTGAGGAAATGAGTTAAAGTAATAATTTCATCACGCTTCAATGAGTAAGGAATCTCTTCTTTGTCTCTCCACCCACTTCCACTACCAAGAGTGTATACCTGAATTTGACCATTCAGTCCACCAGCAGCACAGTAAATCC
This sequence comes from Papaver somniferum, assembly GCF_003573695.1. Classification (NCBI taxonomy): domain Eukaryota; kingdom Viridiplantae; phylum Streptophyta; class Magnoliopsida; order Ranunculales; family Papaveraceae; genus Papaver; species Papaver somniferum. Next base: position 144,796,042 of record NC_039365.1, on the reverse strand, counting down.
TCACAACTTTATATTCATCACTGATAGAATTGTACCCAAACCCACTCACAATTTCACCATCCAAATAAGACGTTTTCTTAACCACAACATTGTTCTTGTTTGTCACCATTACTGAGAATTTTCTAAGAGTAATCTGTTCTCCAAGGTAGGGATTACATATGTATACTGGATCACTAATATTAGGTGGATAGTACTTGGACAAACAAACTAAACCATTGCAAGACCCTACCACTGCAGTTTTACCATATTTCTTCTTAATTGGTGGATGATTAATCCTTCTAAATTCCATATAGGGTTCTCTATCTTCGTAATGCGATCCATGATAAAGTCGACTATCATTATCTAAAGTTAAGAACAAGAAACTCACCGTATTATCGTGTTTCCTTAGTAAAGCTCGATGAAGGTGAGTCTCTCTGAATAAAGGGCTTCGAATAACTTCGCACCAATTTCTGCATACCAGCTTGCAATTCGATGCTGAACGAACAGGTAATCGAGAAAATATGTCAACAATGACTTCATCTGGGAGAACCTTCGTAATGGAGTTTGACTCACCATCTGCTACATCGAGATCTCCTTTTCTCTCAAGTCCCCCGCTTCTTTTTCTTCTTCTTCCTACTTCTTCACTGCTCTTCATTCTCTCAATTGGTGTGTATGAATTTCGTGGGAAAAGATTCAAAAACTGGGTGAAAGTGTTTCGAGGCGGAAATTGCAAGTCAGATCCCTAATTTAATTTCATGGGAGAAAATGCATTTAAGGGAAAACCATTACTTGTGTTTTTCAATCTGGGATGTTTTTGGTCCCAGAAAACTCTTAAACGACTTGTCCTGGCATCTTTAGTGGCCCCTTCGCTAAAAGGCAAGTATACCCATTCTCCAGGCACCGATTGTGCCATCAAATTCTTTTATGGTGTGTTTGGTTGGGAGGGATTTATAATTTCATGGGAATACAAATTTTGATTGCCAGTCCTAGTGCATTTGGTAAGTCAAAAAAAAAAAAAAAAAAAGTCACTCTAATTTGTATAAAGTTGGGTAATGCTTAAATACCTTAAAAATCAAGGTAAATTTTCATATATATATATAAATCAATATTGTACACCACACTTTCTGCAAAATGAAAACGGATATAGTTTTATGTAATTTGAAGAAAGAAAATTATACTTTAGCATGGAAGTTCAAATGAAAATCATTTTGAATTTGTGTCATGAGTTGGAAATATGCATTTAAATGGACACTATCAGATAAAATATTGTTTTAACTGCAAAATATATATCGTACATGTGGCAAGATCTCAATTCAGAAGCAGTATGCATCTGCCACACACGAAGGATCAAATCAATCCATATTATATTTTCTCTGATCTCGAGACATAGTTGTTCGAATGGCTCAGATCAAAACACGATGCATTGATGTGACCGTACATTTGGAAAGAGTTGTTGCACGCCTACTAGTTAAATGTACCAAATGAACAAGTAAAAGTGGTCTTCTCTTGATCCTCCGGTGCAATAACATTCTGATTATACCCTGAATAACCACCTAAAAAGCAATAATGTGAATGTCCCGCTAACATCTCTAACATTTGATCAATGAAAGCCAAAGGAAAGTGATCCTCTGTAGTTGCGACATTAAGCTTTATGTAGTCTATGCATGCTCTCTGAAAACACTAGGGGTACCAAAATACACCACCAACTTTTTCGTAGGCAATTTGTATGGACAAACTCAACATAACTACGAGAGTTAAAACTCAATCAAGGAAAGTGTCTAGAGTTATTTCTTTTTCTCTCTTATTATTAGAACATTTACAGAATTGAATCCGTGAACCTAATTACAAAGAGAGTTCTTCAAATCCTATCCAATAAACTAGATCGGACGTATCTACTATGATTGATCAACAAACAATATGTGATATTTCAATTATAAAGATAAACAATATAATGCGAAAAAAGAAATAACACAGACACCAGAAATTTTGTTAACGAGGAAACCTCAAATGCAGAAAAAACCTGGGACCTAGTCCAGATCGAGCACCAAACTGTATTAAGCTGCTACAGACACTAGCGTACTACCAATTAACTTCGGTCTTGAATGTAGTTGACCCCGAACTCAGTGATTCAGGTACAGTCGCGCTCCTTACGCTTCTTGAATCCCAGCAGGACTCCACTCAATTGATACCCTTAGATGAAGTCACACCAACTAAGAGTTGCTTCAACTCAATTAAATACTTAAAACCAAATATGCCTCCCACAAATTAAGCCTATATATAATTGATTTCATGATCATGATCGAAACGGATGATAAAAAAAAACGTAGGATCAAGGTGATGGAAATCGATAGCAATTTTATAAAAGTCTAGCTATCCTCAAAATCCGGACTTATGCAACCCGAAGTACAGCCTGGATTATTATTCACCTCACAAGTATAAAACTTGCGGAATCACAAAGTTGAGACGGAGAAAACTTTGTGATTTCTATCTATCTTGTTCAAGTGATAAATCAACAATCGAATAAGATTAGGATACTCAAGTTATCAATATAAAAGTTAAATGGAAATGGCTTCACGAACCTTAAAAGGGTTTCTAGAGAGGACGACTCTAGATACAACTATGACACACCAAAAAGTAGTGTCGGGATTCAAAGATCCCAGTTGCCAAGAGTACCCCTTATATGGACATTCAAAGCATATGTTGCTTTAGGTCTAAGCTAAGATAGCTTTGGAGCCAAGCAAACAATATTTATCGTTAGGTGAAAACTTTGAATCTTATTTACATAAACAAGATATACACCCTGGTTAGATAAACCGTATCTGAACCGTGTACAAAGACTATGTTCAACAAGGTTAGCCGAAACTAGCCGGTTTGAACTTAAAAGCTTAATACTCATTTCCATGAACACAAAGACATTGATCTTGAGACAATCATGTGATCAAATAAGTATAATGTTTTTAGATAATTGATCAAATGAAAATCATCTCATAGAATTAATTTAATCGCAATTGAATCATAATCGACATAGTTGGTATATGCACAAAGTATATATACATGAGTCATTCGTGAATCGTCTAAGTCATGGTACGCAGACCGGTTTGCAAACTAATAAGCAAAACCGAGTTCTAGAGTTGGTATAAATTTTTCAGTTCACGTACCGGTTTGCAAACTTAGTTGCAAAACTGAGTTCTGGAGTTAACAGAACTTTTTCAGTTTGTGAACCGGTTTGGAAACCTTAAGAATTTACCGTTTCCGGAGTTCACAGAACCTTTTCAGTTTGTGTATCCGGTTTGGGTACTAAACTGGTTCAAGAACATAGAATTATATTGGTTCGCATACCGGTTTGGATATTTAAATCCGGTTCCCTTACCACAGTTCCAAAATGGTTTGCATACGAATATGCATACCCATACGGATCATGAAACAAACAGATTTTCCCATGATGTGCATACGAATATGTGTATCACACAAATCTATAAGTTGATATATAGCTACTACGCTACGTGTACGAGTACATGTAATATGGCTTCAGACTTATAACAGTTATCTCAGTTCGTAAGACTGATAACACTGTCTTGTATTCAAAATATAATAGTTCTATATTTTTCTCTAAATCAATTCGGAACATTCCCGAATAACATCAATGACACATATCACTGTTCCAGACTATTTTTGAATGATAAACTTGAATCATGATTTTGGTTCCGAACAATAAATTGTTCTCCACCGAAATTGATCAAGTATGAACAAGTGTTCATTAAGCTTAGTCATTATATTTCGAGAAATTCGGAAACTAAAAAATTTACGTGACAAACGTCTCAAGGATAGAAAAGTGAATATAACTTGATAAATAGGTGGTTCAGTCTTCACTTACCTTTTGTTGATGAAGTTCTCCAAAAAGCTTCGGTTGATCTTCGCCTTCAAATGGTAGAACGCAAATGATGACTGGTTCTTTTCTCAACTACCTCTATCCTAGACCGAAACTTAACTAATTGTAGACTAGAAATCAAGATATAGTTTTGACAACTAAATTTGACAACAATCTTGAGATAGAAACACATGTGAGTTCGACCGAGCAATGATCTAACACTCTCTATCACGTTTGAACTCTTGTAGGAACAAGTTCATCATCTCAATTTCTAACAACAATGATGCATGATTTCTTAGACACCACCTGTATCGAATTAACCCATTTGATATCAGAAAAAATTGGGTGAATCACACCCACACTTAGTAATTTGAGGAACTCTTTCTTCACGACCTGCATCATCGAGGGATTAAGTCTACGCTGAGCATCACGTACCGGCTTGATATCATATTCCATAAGGATTCTACGCATGCACATTGATGGACTAATGCCTTTAATGTCATCAATTGTCTAACCAATGGTCATTTTGTGCTCTTTCAGAACCCGAAGTAGATGTTCTTCTTGTATGACAGTGAGATTCTTTGCAATAATCACCGAAATATCCTATTTATCACCCAAGTAAGCATAATTTAACTGATCAGGAAGACGCTTCAATTCTAGTATGCTTTCACAATAGAAAGTAAAGGAATCTCATTACTTATGGGTAAAGAAATATAAGAGATATTACCCGTTTGAGCTTCTTGTAATGTCGTTAAATCACCACACATCTCCACTTGATCTTTATCTATTCAACGTCCAAGTTCGGTTTCCCATGAACATCCAATTCAATGCTATTGCGTAACACAACTCCGAGTTCATCTTCACTTTTCAAATCAAACATTTTTTGTGCTAACGAAGCAATAACATCGATAGAGAAAGTGGAGTGGATATCAGTACCATAACGCATGGCTTCAAATATGTTGAAGTGAACAATCTCCTTATTCCATAGTGAGTGTATCACTATTAGCATCAATCTTCGTCTTTGCAGTTTTCATAGACGGTCTCCCAAGTAATAACGAAGTAGATTAACAATTTTCACCATTTTTCATACCCATAATATATAAATCAACCAGAAATATTAACTCATTCACTTGAACCAACACGTCCTCCACGAGTCCTTTAGGATATATATTGGACTTTTTTGCTAATCGATAACCTTTTATACCTCTCCCAATATTCATAAAGAGATTCCCCAATAATCTGTACAATGCTACTAATCTCTTTACTAACAACAACCGCCTTAGAAGCAGGAAAATACTTCTCTAATATCATTTTCATCCTAGTTGATGTTGTAACACTCCCTGGAGGAAGGTAATACAAGCATTCTTCTGTTAAATCTGACAACGAAAATGTGAAGGATTGCATCGTACCCCTATCACTGTCTTCGGTACCTTGTCTAAGACTTGTCATCTTATGCTGAAATATTTGAAGATGACAGTTATATCTTCACCCAGAAGTCCCTTAAACGGTAAATGGTGAATCAAATTCGACTTCAGCTTCACAATGTTAGATAGAGTAATATACAACGGTTATGAATATAAGCATGAAGATGTCAACTCTCGGAGCTTCTTCTCCTAAGGTGTAGGTGGTGGTGGAGGACCTGAGTTGTTCACCATCTCTTTTGATGTAGAAGGTTCTTGTTGCGGTTTTTAATGTGCTTGTAACACCATTCCCCTGCGAGTTTGAATTCCGCACCTCGAATAATCGCATTGTTTATGTGACAGACCGGAAAATTACGCCTTTGGCGTATTGCCCCGCAGACCGTAACTTCCCCGATGCGCCATGATGAAGCTACGATTCGGGACTCCAAGCTTGGGAAATGCACGCTCATTTTCCCTCGCAGGCATGCTCAACGATCATGATGCAACTAACTTAAGTTCCACACCGTTCCAACTTACCCTTATTCTGCGAAGGGTTTACTAAGTAAACCAAAAACTTTCTTAAAACGACAAAAACGACCTTTTGAGGCCCTAAATGATGGAATTTGGCTAAATTCTGGTGACCATGTGGATCTATAGATCACATGTCTTGATATTTGGGTCGTTTCCCATCAAAATGGACTCCTCTTGAGCTAAATTACGACACTCGGGTTTTTAGCCTATGTCGAACGCCTTGATAGGAAGTATGAGCATCCAAGGAATGGAATGCAACTTGACTCATCAAGTTTGGCCACAATCATCTTTTGCGTCGAGCTACCGATCCAGATGATATGAGAGGCCAGAATGTTGCAATCATCTCACAATTAGATGATATGAGTGACAAAGTGCTGGATCGGCAATGCTGCAACTCATTGCGGCTGCCTACGTACGCTTCCCTACTCTAAAGGGATCAAGCACAAACCGTAGTTCATCCCGAAGAGACAAGCAACTTAAACCAACTCATTTGCAAAGCTGTAACCAAGCAATAAGGGTAATGGCCTAGTCCGTATATGTTGTTCCGTCAAAATGCATCCAAGTGTTGAATATTTGGTCTGCGGCATGGCCTAGTGATGCTCATGCTTAACACGCTCCATTGGTAAGGTTACGCATCTATAAATGAGGCCTAAGCATCATTTATACTCTTTCGACTAAGCTATCAAGCTTATTTGGTACATGGTCCGCATATGTACCTTCAACAAACTACCCCTCCCTATATATGTTAACTTGGCATTTTTACAACTTAGATTAGGGGAGCAAAAATCATGCATCAACTCTCCAGGCCGTGATGGCTGCACCTCACCACCCTGGCCAACTGCGATGTACGGCCGTGATGGTTGTACATTCAATTCTGGCTCACGGGTCAGTTCTAATGTCCGACCATGACGGATGAACATTTCCTGAGCAAGGTCCAGTCAAGGGCCGTGATGACTGTACTTCCAACTTTGTCCCATAGGCCATTCCAATGTCCATCCGTGATGGCTATCCATCTCTAAGGCTACCTCACTTGACGCCTGGTCCGTAAATGCACCTTCAAAAGGGGAGCATATTGACATGCTTGCTTCACTATTCATGGCTGTTGCCATGAATTTCCGAATGACCGGCCAAGATGGCTGCTCACTGCCAATGCCAACTCCGATGTCCAGCCATGTTGGATGTCCGTTTCCAACTCGGTGTCCAGCCATGTTGGATGTACATTACCAGGGTCATATACCCAACTGGCCTAATGCACCATTTGATGTGATATTGGCTCTAGGCCAATATTCTTCTTAACACGCAACCAAGCTTGAGATGAAGCTTCATCTCATGCCATGGCGCATCTTTCTGCATGTGCCATGCTAAAAACACGGGGTGTTACATTATTCACCACTTTAAAGAATTTCTTCCCAGAGATTCAAAACCAAAACTATTATGGACAATCTCTTCGGTTTGGACTCCCGAGAAAAAGTCTCATACCAGATGCTCAGAAATCACTGGTTTCTTCAAGTTGTCATGGAACATCTATTAGGACCTTCTGAGCAAATTCCCCATACCGCATACTCGAGAATCCGAAAAGAGTCCACAACATTAACAAGAATCTCATTTATCCAGTGCCAAAAAGATATCTCAACAAAGTATCCTAAATGTGCATCCCATACTACACACTCGGGAGTCCCTAAAGTTCACCAGGTTGAAATATGTCATCGAAATGACAAGGTTTTGACGCAGTACTGTGTGGAACAGCTTCCGATTGCCCACCGTACCTGACGGTCATCCAGGTTGCCACTCGTAAGTGGGATGCTAGCCGGGCCTGACAACGCACACCATTGGCCAGTTTCCAACCTGTGGGGATGATCAGTCACATTGTCTACCCACCGTCCTAGACGTTCTTCCGGATTTCCACTCGTAAGTGGGGTTCCACTTAGGCCAGGCAAACTCACAACACATGAACAAGCTCAACTCAATTCGCATAGTAACTGACATAGCAGTCACAAAATCTTTCTGCGCAAAAGTTGGCCTACTCTCCAACTTTATCTCCCTTTGAAGGAAAAATACTCGTTTGACGAGTCCACTCCGCACAGTTCCTAGTGTTTTCTCGGAACTTGCTCTGATACCAACTGTGACGGACCGGAAAATTACGCCTTTGGCTCGTTGCCCCGCAGACCGTAACTTCCCTGATGCGCCATGATGAAGCTACGATCCGGGCCTCGAAGATTGGGAAATGCGCACTCATTTTCCCTCGCATGCATGCTCTACGATCATGATGCAACTAACTTAGGTTCCACACCGTTCCAACTTACCCTTATTCTGCGAAGAGTTTATTAAGTAAACCAAAAACTTTCTTAAAACGGCAAAAACGACCTTTTGAGGCCCTAAATGATGGAATTTGGCTAAATTCTGGTGACCATGTGGATCTATAGATCACATGTCTTGATCTTTGGTCCGTTTTCCATCAAAATAGACTCCTCTTGAGCTAGATTATGACACTCGGGTTTTTAGCCTATGTCGAACGCCTTGATAGGAAGTATGAGAATCCAAGGAATGGAACGCAACTTGCCTCATCAAGTTTGGACACAATCATCTCTTGCGTCGATCTACCGAGCCAGATGATATGAGAGGCCAGAATGTCGCAATCATCTCACAATTAGATGATATGAGCGACAAAGTGCTGGAACGGCAATGTTGTAACTCATTGCGACTGCCTACGTACCCTTCCCTACTCTAAAGGGATCAAGCACATACCTTAGTTCATCCCGAAGGGACAAGCAACTTAAACCAACTCGTTTTCAAAGCGGTAGCCAAGAAATAAGGGTAATGGCCTAGTCCGTGTAGGCCGTTCCGTCAAAATGCATCCAAGTGTTGAATACTTGGTCTGCGGCATGGCATAGTGATGCTCATTCTTAACACGCTCCATTGGTAAGGTTACGCATCTATAAATGAGGCCTAAGCCTCATTTATACTCTTTCGACTAATCTATGAAGCTTATTTGGTACATGGTTTGCATATGTACCTTCAACAAACTACTCCTCCCTATATATGTTAACTTGAAATTTTTACAACGTAGATTGGAGGATCAAAAATCATTCATCAACTCCCCAGGCCGTGATGGCTGCACCTCACCACCATGGCCAACTGCGATGTACGGCCGTGATGGTTGTACATTCAATTCTGGCTCACGGGTCAGTTCTAATGTCCGGCCATGACGGCTGAACATTTCCTGAGCAAGGTCCCGTGAAGGGCCGTGATGGCTGTACTTCCGACTTTGTCCCATAGACCATTCCAATGTCCAGCCGTGATGGCTATCCATCTTTAAGGCTATCCCACTTGGTGCATGGTTCGTATATGCACCTTCAACCAAGTACCCCTCCCTATATATGTCTTAATGGAATTCCTATAAGAATGGAAAGGGGAGCATATTGACATCCTATTCATGGCCGCTGGCATGAATTTATGAATGACCGGCCAAGATGGCTGCTCACTGCCAAGGCCAACTCCGATGTCCAGCCATGTTGGTTATCCACTTCCAACTCAATGTCCAGCCATGTTGGCTGTCCGTTTCCAATTCGGTGTCCAGCCATGTTGGTTGTACATAGGGCTGCACATGGGCGGGTATGGGCGGGTATAAGCTAAAACCAACCTCGCACCCATAGACTGCGGGTTTTTTTGTCAATAACCAACCCCGCACCCACAAACAGCGGGCGGGTTTTGTTACCCGCCCGCTACGGGTTGGGCGGGTATGTTTAAACCCGCTTTATATTCAAGTATTTAGAGTAACTTCTATTCTCTTTGATTAAGTGAGAAAAAAAAAACCAAAACCCCCAAAATATTCATATCTAGGAAGTTCACATATGAAGATTAAGTGTTGAATCTGTTGATTTTTCGATTGTTGTCGATTTCTGGTGAAGATTCGAAGTTGTTGTTGTCGATTTCTGGTGAAGATTTCTGATAATTGTCGTTCGTAGGTGAAGAAGAAGAACTGAGGAGGAAGAAGAGGAGAGGCCGAACAGAGAGAAGAGTGTAGAAAGTGAATGAGGGTTATCAGTTATCCTATCTACTAGTATTAGGGTTTCATAATGGACGACTAGGATTAGTTTTATCTAATGGTATATAATCTGCGGGTTTTTTGGGCGGGTATGGGCGGGTATTAGCTTAAACCAACCTCGCACCCACAGACAGCGGGTTTTTTTTTTCATAACCAACCCCGCACCCACAACGGGCGGGTATGGATTAAAAACCCACGGATTTAGCGGGTATGGGTGGGTTTGGGTATCGTGGGCGGGTCTTGTGCACCCCTAGTTGTACATTACCAGGGCCATCTACCCAACTTTCCTATTGCACCATTTGATAGGATATTGGCTCTAGGCCAATAATCCTCTTAACACGCAACCAAGCTTGAGATGAAGCTTCATCTCATGCCATGGTGCATCTTTCTGCATGCGCCATGCTAAAAACACGTGGTGTTACAGTTTCGGTGCCGGAATTTAAGTACCTGAAACCAAAAATATAAAAGAAAAAAAATCAAAAACTAAAATAAATCAATATATAAAATAAAAAAAACTGAAAGAAACAAGTAAAGCTACCGACAACTCTCTGGCAGCGGCGCCAAAATTTGATGCGTGTCATAGGTGCAATCAAATTAGTGATCTTATTTTCGCTCAATTATAAATAACATAATGGAAGTCAATTTTGTTCCCGCAAATAGCAGTGAGATGTAGTTTTTCAAAATATCACAAAATGAGGGTTTGGTTTTGATTTCAAAGTAAATAAACAAAGCAATTAAAAGATTAACTTGTAAGCAATAGAGAGAGAGATGATCGAGGAATCCTTCTTCATTACTCAGCCTTCATCAAGTTATTATATTCATTCATTAATACCATTAGTCACATAGTTCTACCAACCATGGAATAACAACTAGCTCAGTGTTATCCCCTATATTCCTTGTATCATGAGTACGGAAGCTCTCCAATACCAGATTTCGTTCGTATAAACCACCTAGTAGTAGATCACTCAAGGTGTAATTTTTTGTTTTATCCTTTGTGAATTAAGTTGATCCTAGTATTTATAATTTTAACTCAAGTCCACTTTCTAGTGTTGTTTATACACACAATCGCTCCACATAATCCCTCTGCAAGGTCTCGTGTTCTCTACTTGTATAAAAGTTATTCCACGATTACAATCTCCTAAATTATTATCATTAGATTAAATAAATTTAGTTGGCCACAAAACAATCTATCAACCAATCATAAACATTATTTATAGTATAACAAGCAATAATCATGTGAAGAACTTTAGAATACATTCATATAATAACTAAAATCTTGTCTATAATTCAGAATCCATCCTCAATAAATTGGGCATTTATCTACTCATGTATGTGGTGTCATCCATGTTATACATATGAGAAATGTTAAAAGATATCTTTACGATTGATGAGAACCGCTCTGAAACCCCAACTTTTGCTCCGTTGTGTTGTTTATTCTCTTCAAGCTTGCAAACTAATGTAAAAGATGTCTTCTCAATGTTTAGGAGGTGTATTTATATAGTTATCATGGAATATGTATTCAAAATCTCCCAGGGCCCGTGTTTTATTCGATTTATAGTCTCACACATGGGTCAAATACCCTTAGTTACGGTTGATTTCGTTAACCTCAAGCCAACCATAAGTCTGACCATCGAAACTCATCAAAAATCCTCAAAGTTATGGTTGGCTTCAACCCCTCCGAAACTCTGACCAAAAATTCGTGTTGAAAATCCTTGAGTTACGGCTAGGTCTGAGTCTCTTGGACATGGTCGTAATTATTCTTGTACACTTTTTGTTCTTCGGTCATAGCCTTCTCATACGATGTCCGATTGACCTCATTATTTTTGGGTTGCATTCGTATCTTCGTCCTCTAGATGCTAGCAATGACCAAATATTCATATTTTTTCACTTCATTTTACGATTAGGTTGGACCTAGCGGTAACTCCTTACGCAAATTGCAGTGGAAATTCATCTTTTACAGTTAGGTTTGGGGATTCTTTTCCCAACCATAATATTCCTGAAACTTGTATCCAAGAGTTATGTTTTCACCTTCCAACTTCTTCTTTTCATGCCGGAATGAACTCCTTTCCCCTTCTTCGCTCTTTTTAACCATTTCCATCGAATTCAGATAATTCACCTAACGAAACAAATAAAATAAAAATAAAAGAGTAATACAAGGATAATATGCAAGAAATATATATAAAACAAGTACGGATTGGACATTAAAATCATATAAATTATGCACTTATCAATCGCTAAGAGATTTATCTTCCCTTCAAAACCTTTAAAAAAACAACAACTTATTGATTTTCGACTTTCATGGAAGTTTTTATTTTATCTATTCTTTGTTTTTAATGGTACAAATACCATATTTGAAAAGTTGAGAAGGTATAAGTGCTACTCTATAGAATTTATAAACACTTTCAACAATTAAACAACTTTCTATGCTTCGTGAATAACATCAGAAATACTACTCATACTTCACATCAGCATAACACTGATATTTTTTTGTTTCTCTTGAAATCCAATGATAGATTTGTGGCATATAAAATGAACGGGTGTACTCTAGAGCCCCTTTACAATTTACTGTCGGTTGTTTGATGTAACGAAACTACAAACAAAAGAAATATACCACTAAATCACATTGCGAATGCAAACAATAGTTTACAAGATTTGACTGACTATCATGTGAAAATCATCCATTCAAGTAACATGAAACATAAAATAGAAGTGTCTAAAAGAATATCATGAAAAATTTCAGATTTATTTAAAAGTCTTGCTAAATATCAATCAGGGACTAAAATCCCGATGAATCACGAGCTTAGGAAAATGCAGCCATTTGAAGGGATGGTATTATTGATTTCTTTATCTAAGGAATTCCTCTTTTCTTTTGTAAAAAATAAAAATAAATATTTATGTTGTTAGCACCAAATAGTACGAAGTTTTCGTTTTGGCTATTTATTTGTTCTCGCAGGGTTATCACACAACGTGATGGGAAAATCGAAGGAGCAGGCAAGAAGATGCTCAAACCACTAGACGATCAGAATGAAGCCGCAGAAAGGTCAGGCAGTGAGAAACCGAAACAGGGTGAATAGCCAAAGCTGAGACAGAAAAGGAGGCCAGCGCAATTCATGAAATAGAAAGAGTATACGTCTTATGAAAATATTATGTCATTGTACATGTCTTGTGAAAATATTTCTTTCTTCTTTAGCTCAAAATGCACACACTGACTTCCCAGTTCCCAAGTTTTACAGGAGAAAAATAATTTCTCTGCAAATCATTGTACAAAGAGAAAAGTAAGAGAACTCAATTTAATCGATACCTACATTGTTACCCCGGTATTAGGTTTAACAATATTGAGTGAAAATTTAAAATGTAATCTCTAGAGTCAAGACATGATTAATGGTGAGGTCTTTATCTCGTTTAAAATGTGGAGTGAAAGACATTTTTGTCAAATGTGCTATATTTTTGGAAACATTTCGCATGAAAAAATTGATTATATCATTGACAGAAAATTTTCGTTTTGCATAGAAAAGAAAATGAAAAACAATTTTGCACATACCTGTTTTTGATAAATAAAATTCTTAACGTTCTCTTTTTGAAAAAAAAAAAGAAAAAACGTGAAACAAACAAAAAATCATGTAACAAATTCCATTGCCAATTTCTATTTCATATGCTTGAGGTGGCCAAGAAGGTTTAAGGCGTGACAGACCAAGTTTCTTGTCAATGAGGAATGGTACTAGAATCGTAAAGCAAAATGTTTCAACTGAATCGAGGAAAGTTGATATAAGCATTCTAATTGTTAGTAATATCGGCAATAAACTTTGTTGTTAGCATAATGTTGTAAATGATAGTATAGTCCAAAGACGTTTACTTTCTTCGTATTATTGTAAAAAAACAAACCCTATCATCCAAACTAACTCGACTCGGGTGTTTGATTTTGTTGCTTACCTTTATCCTCTTTTATGGTAACTCTTTCAGTCATGAGCATCCATTTTATTTTGTACTTAATTGGTTCAATAACCCTCAAAATGTTTTTTCTTGGTGTAATAAACAAGTAAAATTTGATATTGTTTTAACATCCTAGAATTTAAAAGATATTGTTCTAATATAATGTGTGGGTATTGTTCTCAGACTAATTTAAAGAAACTAATCTTTCTTGACTAGATTATCCTTAAATTTTTTTTGGGATTTTCTTCATATTTCTTTCGGAAGAAACACTACATATCCAAATTGAAAATTCCTCTTTTATATCTGGGAGCTCTGACATGGTGATTAACTGTTGCGGAATCGACGTTTATCATATATCAAAAATCAATTCAATCTACAAACCGATAAGTTCTCAAATTCAATTCGTCTACTTTGTTAGCTGATTTTCATCAATATGGTTTCAATTTTGTTGTTGTTTGATTATAATTTTGATATATTTAAAGTTGTAATCGGTATAATTATTTGATTCAATATGATTTTAAGTTTCGGTTTTTGATGGATTGTTTTAGATCGTGATTTTCTAAGGTTAGTTATAATCAGATTTCTTTGCTGAAAATCTTCAACAATTGTTGAATATGAACTAAATTTTTAGGGTGAGTATTGTTTCGAAATAGATCTTTAGATTTAGTGATAAACTTAATTTTAAATTATTAAATGTGTTAATCATATTTAGGTTTACCGATTTCATTGTTTAAAGTGAATCAATGTTCATTATGTATTACTCGTCATGGTTTTTGTGTGTTAGTCCAATTTTTATGTTCAGCGGAACATATATGTTGTTTGTAAATTGATTTTCAATCGATTGTTGTATGTGAACATATTTTTATTTTTCCAGTGTTTATAGCATGGATGAACCCAGTTTCATCATGTATTAAGGAATACCAAACTTTCAACTCAAAATGATGTTTATTTTCAGTTAACACTATAATTTATGTAACGTAATGTATACGGTACACTGTAAATAATGCTTATGGATGGTAAATCGGAATTTGTGACTCTAACTTTTTTATGTTATTTCAAGAATGAGTGGATGAATTGATATTTGTTTACTCTGTAGCTGAAGCTCTTAGTCAGAATATCAGTGATTTGTTAATTGAGGAGCACGACATAAATGCGCGATTAACATACTACAAGAAGGGATTTTTCATCTCAGGAATAAGCAAGGCCGAAGTAAGGAAAACACTTGACACCATTACCCCATTATATGATGGTAGTGCTACTTTGTTTCAGATTACTTGTGTAACTATTGCTTTATTATTTTTTCAAGAAACCAATAGACCCGATTTATTTTATAACAATTGCCTTAGAGTCCTGGCGTGTAATGGTAGTATAACAAGTAGACCTGTTTTTTATCCATGGCACAAACCTTTGTAAAAATCCATATTTAATCTATTTGTATTATATATCTATGGTATTTTTGTATGTGATATTCATCTTGCTTATCCTATACCAGTACAAATAATTTCGCCAAGATGTATCTGGTTTCATCTTGCATATTATGATAGGATCATATATATGAAATTATCTGCAAGATAATAATATTGGCTAATTTAAGTACAACTTTCAAATTAACTGAGTTGCAATACATTCATAGATGCATCCGTATTCACAATTTTCTTTTCATAAATGGATTCAAAGATAGAGTTTACAAACAAAAAGTTTAGACAAACTAAACCATTTTTTGTACTCTAAGGCTTAGGACGCGTTGCTACATTCCACCTTACCTTATTTTCCTTCTTTAACCACCATAATCAAATTCATATGTTACATATTGATTTTCAAAGCTTTTTTTTACCCAAATCTTCCATTAACTCCCATTAACTCTGAAAAAGCGGGGGTCAAACAACCACACCCAATATTTCATTCGGAAATCGGTACGGACAACTCCAATACAATTCCAGTAGAATCAACTGGACAGTCAAACTCCATCACGGAAAAGTATCCAAGAGTTTTATCTCAATTTCTCAAGTCAATCTTCAATCGAACAGATAGAAATCTGTGAGTCAGATTAATAAGAGAAATAACTTGGATGGTACTAAATACCAATATCCAGGTGTCAATCAATTTCAATCAATAACCAAAGGTTGGAATCACAAATTGATTGAACTACGCCCAACCTGTGATATTTCAATTATATAAAAATATAACGCGGAAAAGAAATAACACAGACACCAGAAATTTTGTTAACGAGGAAACCGTAAATGCAGAAAAACCCCGGGACCTAGTCCAGATATGAACACCACACTGTATTAAGCCGCTACAGACTCTAGCCAACTACAAGTTAACTTCGGACCGTAACGTGGTTGATCCCTAACCAATCTCCCACTAATTAAGGTACAATCGCGTTCCTTACGCCTCTGAATCCCAGCATGACTATACACACTTGATTCCCTTAGATGATCTGACCCACAACCAAGAGTTGCCATGTCCCAAAGTTGAAGACTTGATAAACAAATCTGTCTCAACAGAAAAGTCTATTGAACAGATAAATCTTTCTCCCACAAAAATACCTACGAGTTTTTGTTCCATCTTTTGATAAATCAAGGTGAACATGGACCAATTGATACATCAGACTTATATTCCCGAAGAACATCCTAGTAATATCAATCACCTCACAATAATCGTAATCGTATGGTAGCGAACCAAGATATTGTGGAATCACAAAGAATGAGACGAAGAGCTTTATGACTACTTTTTATCTTACCTATCAGAGATTAAATCTCGAGCAAATCTTAAAGATAGTACTCAATACGATAGAACAAAGTAAGATCAAAACCCGCAACTACAGAGAAAATAGTTGGGTCTGGCTTCAGAATCCCAATGAAGTCTTAAGTTGTTAACCTATATTGGTTTTAGGAAAAACCTAGTTTAAAGGAGAATTGACTCTAGTCGCAACTAGTATCACACAGGAGGTATGGGGATTAGGTTTTCAAGTTGATAGAGTTCTCCCTTATATAGTCTTAAAATCAGGGTTTGCAATCAATGTTACCTTGGTAACAAAGCATTCAATATTCACCGTTAGATGAAAACCTGATTAGAGTCAAGCTAATATCTTTCAACCGTTAGATTGAATTAGATTGTTACACACACATGAAATGTGTCTTCATTTAGATATAGGTAACCGTACCTAAACGTGTATACTCGGTTGGCTCAACATAAATTAACCGAAGATAGCGATATGAACACTTTCATATCAACCTTCTTCATCTTTATCACAACTAGTTCAAATGACTCAAATGAAACTAGTTATAGAGTTGTTCAATTGTTTAAATTCTCATAGAAGTATACAAGACATAATTGAAGAAAAATCGGTTTTGATTCACTCGAATCGATTCATGAACATTATAGTCACGATTTGCAAAGATTGCATTCCTTTTTATAAAAATGTAAGTGTCCATGAGTATGTAAACATACATAACCTATTTTAGAACTTAACCCACTCAGGTATGCAAACGGGTACGCATACCTAAGTTCCTGGACTTGGTCTTGTTCGCCAGTATGCGAACGGGTACGCATACTGTCGCTCATAACCAAACTCAGTTGAATCAGTAAGCATACGGGTATGCATACTATAGTTCCTGGACTTCAACTGTTGAATCAGTACGCATACGGGTATGCATACTAAATTCCCGGACTTGGAATACACTTGCACCAATTAACGTACAAGTACGCATACTGTGTTATACCCAATCAAACGTTAATTGTTCTTAACTTCCATTTCAATCATTGAAACATTCTTGGAAGACGAGAATAGCTGTATCACACAAACTATTAGCTTCAAATCAATTTTCAAGTGATCGAATGATGAATACGAAACATTTCGAGTCTACATCAAATGACTGTCTCACAAAAATCATGTAAGATATTACCAGGCGATTTTCACATGATCATCTTTTGACTTTCGTCAAGAATAAAAGATGAACTTGGCTAAATCGAAAGCTTACCAACACATATTTCGAGAAATATGTAAGAGAGTTCAGTTCGAAATATCAAATGTATATAATGTAAAGTCTATATATCTATACAACTTTTGTCTCAATAGGATATAGAGTAGAAATATACTTCTGAGCGATAGATGAGTTCAAGTATCCACATACCTTTTGTTGATGAAGTTCCACAAGCTCCCTTTAGTAGTTCTTCGTCTTCAATTGATGAACGCCGTGAAGTCTAAATCTCAACTACACATTATATCCTAATCCGAGACATAGCTATAAGTAGACTAGAAATCAAGACCTACAGTTTTGACAACTAAACTTGACAAACAAGGTTGAGATAGCAACGCTTGCGAGTTCGAACGAGCAGTGCTCTAACAAACTCGATAATTCAGTTTAGATTTGAACGAAAGGTTTTCTTGTTTACCAATTCCTTCAAATTTGTTTCATTCCTTTTGGAAATACGTTCAAACCAAACCTAGTCATTTTTCTTAGTTCACCACCTTCATGCACATCATGCCTATCCTTTGTTCATGATTCAGTACTCTTCCAGCTTTTGCCACCTACAAAAATTTATATCACACATTTCATTCATAATGAACATTTACAAACTTGGACGAAGCCGACTTGTTCTTAGTTTATGGATGGATAAAACCAAGAATCTAGTACAAGATGAAACCAGTTTCATTATAGTTTAAACAAGATGAAATCGGTTTCATCGTGGTTAAAGTCGGATAAAAAAAGTTTAATCGAATCTGAAACAAGATAAAACCATTTTCATCATGTTCTGGAAAATATCAACACTGAAAACTAAAGCATTTCGTCGTATTTTCATAATTTTCTTGCTATCTTTTTTTTTTTGCTAATAATTAAGTCATAGTTACAACAAATCAAAGTTCATAGTTAATGTAACTAATCTAAGCATAACCAACAGCTAAACCATGGTACTTCTAAATGTGTCTGCAAGTTAGTTGAGTAACCAAGTCAATACCAATGAACCAAATACTATATAATCCCTGTAATCAACAAAATCAAAACCTAAGACAGGATGATAGAAGTTTCATACTAGTTTGAGGATGAATGAAAATAAAATTAACCGAATATAAGCAGGATGATACCAATTTCATCTATGTTTAAACTCAACAACTATGACATAGAAAAACACGGACTAAAATTCATTTATCTCATAGTTACTTTTAAATCACAATAAACAACATTTTATATCAAAGCAAGATGCTCACAAGTACATCAAGGTCTAGATTATTACCAATTTAATTACTTTTACACAATGCATGTGAAATCGATTAGTCCAGAAATTAAAATCAAAAAAAAATTAGGGTTAGGAAACTTGCTCATCTCGTGAAATTCATGGGGAAAACGCTAATTTTTATGGTGGTGGAGTCAGCGGTGGCGGTGCCGACTGAAATCAAGGCGGTTTTAGTGTTTGTGGCGGTGATGCTAAACACTACAACAATAATAAATAAATAAAAACGTTTTATGGTGGTGGTGGTGATAGTTAGTGTGATGAAAAGGTGTTTGTGGTGGTCGTGCTGGCGGTGGAGAATGATGGTGTAAAAAGATGACATCGATGGGTTTTTATGCCAATAACGGAGAAAGAGGAGGTACCAATGGTGGAAAAAAATGGGGATTATTTGGTTTTTGATACTTATTTTTTGACCTAAATCTGAGTTTGGTCTAACATTTGTCCAGGCTTTGCGTTTGGTATAAAGACCAACGTTAACTTGTGTTGACCGTTATTCACCTGATTTTAATTAAATTTATAAGTAATTAAATTTAGAAAATAAAATAAATTATTTGTGTTTACAAGTCTACTCCTGTTGTGGCCTAGCATCTAACGGCTATGATGTATCCATCAAACCTATGGTCATGATTTAATACATCCACTTGATTTAACACATCCAAATGCAAGAGAAGCACCCTAACTTTCTACTCATTCTTCTTCTACCGTCATTACAGATTGAGATCTGAGACCAAATTCTTCCATATGCTGCCAGAAATTAACACCGGCAGGCTTCGGGTCACCATGGCTGGTCGAGATGGGGTTATAACAAGGGTTGTTGGCAAATGATGGAACTGGATTATAAGCTAACAGGAAGATGAGATAAACACTAACGATGGGGACTCATTTACAACCGATTTGAGAGTTGGAAAGGGGATCTGATGAAGATGAATCTCAATAAGACAAAGAGGAAAATGGGTAATTGATGCTTCCTGTTGAGAAATTGGTTGAATATCATTACCAAATCTAGCAGGAATCAGTTTGAATCGAGAAATTCAGAAAATCAAGACCGGATTTCTGCTGTTGAGGGTGATTTAGGTCAGAAATTGAGGAGATGCTCGTGCGATCTGTTATTGATGGTAAGAAAAAACAGAAGATTAAAGTTAGGGTTCGAGTAAAATGAAATTGTTTTGTCAGAAAAGAGGGAGGATTCGAATGATGTTATTGTTGATTACAAAGAATGGAGAGATGGGTTTGAGATTCTAGAAAAGGTTGAAGGCTCTGCTGCTTTGAATTGATGATTGACAGAAATCAATTTAGGAGATGGTGGTTGTGTTTTCTTCCATGTATGGAACATAGAAGAAATTAATTGGGGTTTGAGTTGTTTGAACTGGTAATTGGTGAAATTGAGACTACAATGCTTGTGGATGTAGTGAATTTGAAATGGTCTTACTGTTGATGGAGTTGAAGTTATTGCTGGCGATGGTGGAGTGAAATGTGCAGCTACATATGGTACCATGAGTCTGGTACTTAGGATTGCAGGGGAGAATGAGTGTTTGAACTGAAGTTGCAGGCACTGTATGTGTTACAGATTCCTTGAAATCAATTACGAACGGGAGGTTGTGCTGCTGCTCATCTGATGTTGATGCCGGAATCGGCAGAAGAGTGGTGTTCTTGGTGTCACAAAGAAACAAGGAAAGGGAAGAGCTGGTATTATTTGAATTAATCAAGGGTATAATTGTAAACTCGTACTTTTCACTTTCTAAAATTAATTAAGATTTGGCCTTACACGGTCAACGAGGGTCAACATTGGTCTTTCGACCAAATGCAAAACGACAAATATTAGACCAAACCCATATTTATGTTAAAAAATTAATACCAAAAACCAAATAATCCAGAAAATGGTGTCCAGCGTTTTTTCTATCGATTAATGGAGAAAGGAGAATCTTTATTTGGTATATGATTTAAGGGTATAATAATCCGTTAAGAAATTAATTATTTTCGTCCATTTAACCCAAACGAAAGTTCAGTCGTCCACCCCAACCAGATTTTAATTTTTTGGGGGAGTTTGACCCATTTTATGGATATTCTATGATTCTTCTCGAACATGAATTTTTTTTGGCACCTATTGTTTGTGTTTTAGCTAGCTAGTTACACATTTCTAGCTTGCGTTTCACTAGTTCATCATTTCCTAAAATTTCCAAAAGTTCCCAACATTAGGTATAAGATCAGTGCTCCCTTACTAACAAGCCGATTTACCAATTACATGGAATGGTACATATTGCTTTTCTAAAGGATGGCAGTGTTGAAGTCTTGACATATCGGTTTTATTATTTAATGGAACTCAAGTAAAAAAATTCTAAATCAACGAGCCCGTCTAGCTCAGCTGGTAGAGCGCAAGGCTCTTAACCTTGTGGTCGTGGGTTCGAGCCCCACGGTGGGCGCTTTTACATTTTCATTTTCAGCTTTTTTGATTCTGGAAGGTTTTGGTTGCCAAGAACACACAGGATATGCATTAATGTGAAAATGCAGAGAATGGATGAGAATTATGATGGCGTTATAGTGACTGATGCAGAGAGGTTGGATAAACCATGTGTAATCCAAAAAGGGCGGAACATTAAAACGACATAGAATTTGAATTTCATTTACTCGTAAAATGTAAACAAGCGCACTAAAACTTAACAAAAAATATCTCAAAAATAAATAAGTAAATTCAACATACTGCAATCTCTTGATATCGTATGAGACTTTTCTCCTAAAGCTTTTAAAGAAACAAAGCTATTCATATGAGGTATTGCTTCAATCTTGGGGTACTCATGATAGGACGGCCCACGATAAGTACCCTTGTCAAGATCCATTTGTTTTTTAAGCTCTCCAGTTTGGGGATCATAACAAAAGAGATTCTGATAATTTGACCGCAACAAAAGTTTTCCGCTCAATGTCAGGGAAATTGGCCAGTAAATATCCATAAACTGATCTGAGAGACATGCTATGCTAAACATATTTTCCCACTCGCTAGTCTCCTTCTTAAATGAGAATATGTCAAGACGAACACCACCATGGCTGCTGGCAACACACAACCGCCCTTCCAAGACTTGCAGTGTAAGAAAGTTTTCCATTGTCGCACCAGGACAAGGTTGTGGTGGGAGCAAACTGAACTCCTCTTTTACCAAATCAAAGGCTACAATTTCCCATTCTTGATTAAACCAATGAAGGGCATCACTCGCAAGAATACCGCGACATGGGCTACATATCTTCCAAAAC
Source organism: Papaver somniferum (assembly GCF_003573695.1). Taxonomy (NCBI): domain Eukaryota; kingdom Viridiplantae; phylum Streptophyta; class Magnoliopsida; order Ranunculales; family Papaveraceae; genus Papaver; species Papaver somniferum. Next base: position 144,773,814 of record NC_039365.1, on the reverse strand, counting down.
TCATCATGCGAGTCATCAAGGATATGATTTAAGGTGACAATAGGGCAATCAAAGTGACGCAGCAACGAGTGCGAAACCTCTCCTATGTTTCTCCACCCACGTCTACTACCAAGAGTGTACACCTGACCCTTAGATTGCCCAGCAGCATAGTAGATCCTAACAACTTTATGTTTATCAGTAACAGAAGTGTACCCGAATCCACTCACTATGTTACCATCCAAATATGTGGTTTTCTTGACTTCGACATTGTTCTTGTTTTTAACCTTCACAGTGAATCTCGGAAGATAAACCCGTTCTCCAAGGTAGGGATTACAGATGTATATGGGATCAAATACATTGTATGTAAAAGGTATAGAGATACAAACTAGACCGTTACAAGACCCTACCATTGCACTTGTACTATAATTCTGTGTAACGGGAGGATGATCAGTAAATGTAAATTCCATACATGGCTCTCTATTCTCGGAATAAGATCCATGATAAAGCTGACTATCATCATCTAGAGTTAAGAACAGAAAACTCACCTTATTATCATCTGGTGTCTTGAAGACAAGTTTACTGAAACAAGGGTTTCGAATTTTTTCGCACCATTTTTTACAAACTTGCTTGCATTCTGATATTGAACCAATGGGTAATCGATAAAGTATGTCTAGAAAAATTTCATTAGGGAGAAATTTTATAACTGAATTGGACTCGCCATCTGGTAGTTCAGGATTTGCTTTTCTTTTCCTTTTTCTCCCTCCTCCACGGCCCTTCATTTCTGGAATTCAAATGGAAAACAATCCAAAGAATCTGGGTGAAAATGCTCGAGGCGGCAATTGCTAGTCAGACCCCCAATTTAAACACAAAATTGGTTAAAAAGACCAAACCAACAATTCCTCGGTGAAAAGGACATTTAGATTTTGATTCTGTTTAAATGGACAAAAATATAAACATAACCAGGATGTAAACAGTTTCATCCTACCCATTTTCAAATATTTTTTCTTAGTTTTAATTTACATCAGGATACATCCAGTTTCATCCTTACTATTTTTTAAGTTTAAGTCAGGATGAATCCAGTTTCATCCTTGCTATTTTTTTAGTGTCCATTTCACCCATACTAATTTATACTCGTGCATTTGAACCACGTTCAAAAAAATATTTGGACAAATGATCCATTTTCCGTAATTTAAATTGAATGAGAAATCTTCCCAATCCCTAATTCGAAGGATTTTCTGTCAATATAATCGATCATAACGGCAATATACAGTATTCTCATAACTGAATATATGCCGACGTGCAGATACACTTGGTCAAAGACAAGACTAAATGGAGCATAAAGGGAACGAGAATGCTGCGTGGGTCGTGGGCTCGCCACAAGCACAATAGGTTGTCTAGTGTCGACAGTTTGGGTAGTTAAGGAATTTATTCCAATATTATCGATCATAACGGCAATATTCCCATAACTGAATATATATTCCGACGTGCAAGATACACTTGGTCAACTATATGGAGTAAATATGCGTTAGAGGGAACTAGAATGTTGTGTGTATCCTGCGCTCGCCACAACAGGTTGTCCCATGTCAACGTAGAACTGTATTTGTGTGTAACTATCGATTTGACTTCATATGAATAAACAAAATCCACGGTCTGAAAATTTTAGATATGAACTATTTTTTGGGGACCATGGTTTTTTTGGAGGACCATGGTTTTATTTTGGGTAAAGACATTAGAAATAAATCTAGGTCACACCTTATCTAGATATTTATATTAATACCTAAATTATCCTCCTGATTAATTTTGGGTAATGATTAGTTAGTTTTAATAATATTTAGTGTAATGATTAGTGAGATAATTAAGTTAAAGATAATTAGTGAGATCAAAAAATCAGATGGGTTTTTTTTAAAAGAAGTAGAATTATTGAGAGAGTAAAGTTAGAGAAGATGAAGAAGGAAAACATGAAAAACGATGGATTTTACCAACCACAACCGGAGGAAGGGTATTTGTGTACCCAGATATGCTTCAAACTTAGATAATGTTGGTTGAATTGCTCCAAATTTTCAAAAAACTGTAAATTTTTAGAGTAGATTTGGGCTTGTTCGGTTACCTTATGTGAAAAACAGGTTACCAAACTCATCTGAAAGTGTAGTTCGGTTACTTCTTCCAAACACGCAGGTTACCGAACTCGCTCTTTAATGGAGGTTTTAGTCGTTCGGTAAACAGACATGTTACCGAACTTTGTTTATAGGATTTACAGAGTAATGTTCGGTTGGTTCGCAAACTTTAACCCAACAACATATCTAACCGAACTCCACACATATGCAATTAGTGAAGAGTTCGGTTTGTCAATATTTTTTGCGAACAAACCGAACAGAGTAGGCAAAGTTCGGTTAAATCATAACTAAACATAGTGGGAAAAATAACACAGTTCGGTTACATTTTTTTTTTCTTTGTATTACGGGTAGAGTTCGGTTACTAACTGGTTTTAGAATTTTTTGCGAACCAACCGAACACAATATATTGGTTTTAAATGAGGAGTTTGGTTAAAACTATTTTTTGCGAACCAACCAAACACAATATATTGGCTTTCAATGAGGAGTTCGGTTAAAACTATTTTTTGCGAGTTCGGTTACGAAAAAATAAATTCGTGATAACCGAAGTGTTCTTCGTGTTCTTGGTTTCAGAATGTTCGGTTACAAAACTAGTTTTTTTTTAAACTATTCCTAACCGAACACGCCATTTTAACTTCCATTTAAACCATATTTTGATGATTTCTACTCAATTTACCCAATCATTTGATGATTTCTACTCAATTTACTCTATCAAAAAACGAATTAAAAACGATTGATGAGTGATGTGATTTCAAATTGAGTTGTAGTAAAAAGTTCGTTGAGACTTGTGAAAGCAAAGATTTTAGATTTAATGAAATTTAAAAACAAACAAAACTTAATTCAAGATTATTAGGAATAACCAAGACACTGATTCCACTATCACACATGAATAAATTGTGGAAAATAATCCAAAACTCTAATTATCTTTTAAGTCCCTTATTTCTTAAGTCACAATTAATCAAACATATTCTCAAATATTAATTGTATTCCCCAAGCATAGACTATCAATTGATTAAACAAAGTATAATCTATCAAATTGAATCACAAGTAATTAAGAAAATTATGTAAACATTTAAAAACTCTGCAAGAGCAGTGATTGAGTGAATTATAATTAAAAATTAGAGAAAGTGAAATAGTTACCCATTATTCATGCGTGAATAGCTTCCTCATTTCCTTGGTTGTGGGAGAATTAGCTCATCATCATGTTGGAAACACACCCAAAATTCATTTTTATTGCTCAAAGGGTGTTTACAAAGATGAAATGGAGAAAAACTATTAAAAACCGGGTTTGCAGCAGTTATAAGTGTTACAAACTGAAAAGAACGATAGAACAGAGTACTGTCGCTGATTCTTGACCCTCGCATGTGTGTCGTTTCCACTGTTGAGAAACGACTGCTGTTGCGCGCCTAATGTTCTTCGTGTTCTTCACAGCAGCAGAAATGGTGATTCTTCTGCAACTCGACTTTCACAGCTCTGTAATCTCCCACAAACTCTCCGTCTCTTTTCCTTGCATATCCCTTCACTATTTATACAGCTCTGCAGTAAGAAAATCACCGTAATAACTCCATTCTAATCCTCATTAACGCTGCCAACCACAGGAATATTTTCTTTCCTTTTTCTTTTCCTGCACGCATCTGTTGTAGTCTTCCTCTGTCCAAACACTCTTCCACACATCCCAACATGCGTCAAACATGCTCAGGTCACATGAAATCTTCCCAAACATACCTAGAAATCCAGAGAATAATATAAGCTTCCCTGTTTCTTCTTATCGTGAGAAAATCCTTCCTTTTTTCGAACTAGAGGAAATTAGCAGTCCTGTTTGTGGTTAACAAGCCCAAATCAAGCTAAAACTTCGATTGAATCTCACCAGAAGCTCTCCAAACCAAATCCAGAAGATCCCGTATAATTTTTTTTTTCCGTTAACCTCTGTTTACCTAAACTCAATGATTTAGCCAATTCTGGACCAATAAAACACCCACATCAACTTTATTTATCCATAACAGGCCTATCCCTTGAAAATCAGCGGTTGAATCTCTGTAAATCCCGTCCAAAACTTCAACCCTAATTCTGCCAGTGGAGACACGTTTTCCCGCCAATTCTTGAATTTGAAAGGTAGAAGAAAGTGCCCCTTATCCACGACAGGGGTGCGAATAGCAGGTGGTGCTCTGGGGGTACAAATAGAAGGTAGTGTGCCCCTTAGTAATTGGGTGCTGAGGATGAATTTGGGCTATGCATAACCCTGGGTGCCTCTTATCCAAATCTGGGGTCTGTATAGCAAATTTCCTCCGGGGTTCAAATAACACTTTTTGAGCAACTTTTTCCACACAAATGTATTTCTCCAAAAACATCTACGCAAACATAAAAACACCATAATAAGTACGAAATCGAGTACCAACAATACAGAACATTGAGGACAAATTAGACACAAAAATGTGTCTATCAAATACCCCCAACTTATTATTTGCTAGTCCTCGAGAAAAACTAATCTAGAAAAATAAAATGACTACACTAAGCACGTGCAGCAAGCCGTTAAACCGCTAGGTGGCCCTAGCGGCGGAGTGTTGTCTCCGGAGGGTTTACCAGAGGTGTACCCACAAAACCTTTACTCCAGACCCTAGCTATCTACAGAACCTTGGAAGGCACTAAAGAATCTCCTTGGTTGGCATACAATCATTGACTATAGGAGGAAGTACCCTGATGCGAAATTCCAATTGTTGTACACGAGTTTGCACTCACATACTAAATTCATATAAGTGACAGAGCTCTACTCAGATAGTTTCTAGACATCATAACCGGAGTCAACCAATCATATGGAAAGATTAAGAAGATGGATAAAGAGAAAAATAGATGGTTAAAGTGAACGGTGTTTCCCATATCTGTCTGAAGGCCTCTGCCAAGATGACCTATCCTAATGGACTGAGATACCGGTCTGACTAATATCAACACAACTGGCATATACAAGGGGACCAGTGGTCGATAAACCTAACTCTAGGTCAACACAACTGGCATATACAAGGGCACCAGTGGTCGACTTTATTGAATTTATTCCGGTTGGTCTGATGGTCTGGTCTCAAACTTTTTTTTTTTTGTATCTCAATCACCTATTTCACCTAGCAATGGTAACAACTTGAGTCGTGTGCCCCACCAAATCACTTAAGAAATAAAAACAGAAGGGATTAGGATTCAACGAGTTATGGCGAAACTACCATGTTTTTTTTTTTCTAACACCTGAGCTCTGTGCTTTTATGAATAGACTCTTTAGATGTTTCCATCTAATCAGATTGGTTCCTCAACTCCTACAACCAAGATGTTCCCATCCACTTAGATTGGTTAGTGCCAACCTTAATAAGCATAAATTTCTAGGCTCTGGAGTTTATTTATTGCAACTAAAAGCTAACAAAAAGTTTCTTCCCCACCCCCAAACTTAAATCTAACATTGTCCTCAATGTTTCTAATGAAAGAGCAATACCAAAAAGCAAAGTAACATGAGGAATCAGTAAAGAGAGAAGTCGGAAAGATAGTACCTGGGTGAAGAGAGAAATCAAAAACTAATATACAACATACAATCGCCTCGATGGTCAATCAAGGGTAAACAGGGTCCTCCAGAGGGACCTCCTCAACATCACCTGTAGGAAAGGGATCTACAAAGGGTTTCAATCTCTGACCGTTAACCTTCGAAGAACTACTACCATCCGGTGTCTCGATTTCAACAACTCCATGAGGAAAGACAGTGTGAACAATAAAAGGACTCGTCCACCGAGAACGTAACTTCCCAGGGAAAATATGAAAGCGGGTATCATACAGAAGAACTTTTTGACCTGGAGAAAATGACTTCCTTAAAATATTTTTATCATGCACAAGTTCCATTTTGTTCTTATACTCCTTCGCACTATCGTAAGCATCTATACGAATCTCTTCCAAGTCATTGAGCTGGAGTTTCCTATGGGCTCCTGCCTTATCAAGTGAAAAATTTAGCTTCTTAACAGCCAATAAGCTCTATGTTCTAACTCAACAGGTAAATGACATGCCTTTCCATACACAAGCTGATAAGGCGACATTCCAATGGGGGTCTTAAACGCAGTACGGTAAGCCCATAAGGCATCAGTAAGCCTAGACGACCAGTCTTTCCGATTAGGATTAACTGTTTTCTCTAATATAAGTTTTATCTCCCTGTTGAAAACCTCTACCTGACCACTATTCTGCAGATAATACGGGGTAGATACCTTATGTGTAATACCATATTTCTTCATCAAAAGCCTAAAAGGTCCATTACAAAAGTGCGACCTCCATCACTAATTATAGCTCGCGGTGTACCAAAACGTGTAAGTATATTATTTTTCAAGAACTCAATCACAACCCTATGGTCATTGTTTACACGCAACCGCCTCAATCCACTTAGAGACATAGTCTACAGCGACAAGGATGTATAAGTTACCAAAAGAATTAGGAAAGGACCCATAAAGTCAATACCCCACATCAAAGACCTCAACAACTAAAATAGGGTTCAAGGGCATCATGTTCCTACGGGAAATGGTTCCTAACTTCTGGCAACGCTCACAAGTAACACAGTGACTATGGGAGTCTTTAAACACGAAGGCCAATAGAATCCACACTGCAATATTTAGCAGCAGTCTTCTTAGCACTAAAGTGACCCCCACAAGCATGATCATGACAAAAGGAAATAATACTGGACTGGTCATTCTCAGGTATACATCTCCTAATAATCTGGTCTGGACAATACTTAAACAAATAAGGATCATCCCAAAAGAAGTGCTTCACCTCGGCTAAAAACCTAGAACGATCTTGTTTACCCCAATGTTGGGGCATTCGACCAGTAACAAGATAATTCACTATATTCGCATACCAAGGTGCTTGGGTAACAAAGAACAGTTGTTCATCAGGAAAACTATCCCTAACAGGAGGAGAATCATTAAGGGTATCCACAACAAGCCTAGACAAGTGGTCTGCTACTACATTTTCTGCACCTTTTTTTATCTCTAATGTCTAAGGAAAATTCCTGCAACAATAGGATCCATCTAATCAATCTAGGTTTAGTATCCTTCTTGGAAAGAAGATACTTCAAAGCAGCATGATCAGTAAAGATTATGACCTTAGAACCTAAGAGGTAGGATCTAAACTTGTCTAAGGCAAACACAATAGCTAATAGTTCCTTCTCCGTAGTGGTATAGTTCAACTGGGCATCATTCAGAGTTTTGCTAGCATAGTAAATCACATGAAGTAACTTATTTTCTCGCTGACCTAGCACAACACCAATAGCATAATCTGAAGCATCACACATGATCTCAAAGGGTAGGTTCCAGTTGGGTGCCTGGACTATGGGGGCGGGGGTAGTGAGTAAATTCTTAAGCTTCTCAAAAGCCTCTAAACAAGCATCATCAAAGACAAACTTAACGTCTTTTGCAAGCAAATTGCAAAGAGGTCTAGAAATTAAGCTAAAATCCTTAATGAATCGACGATAAAAACCTGCATGTCCTAAGAATGACCTAATATCTCTTACGGTTTTTGGGACCTGTAAATTTTTAATAAGGTCAACTTTGGCACTATCTACCTCCATACCCTTCGAAGATACGACATTCCTTAGAACAATTCCTGAACGAACCATGAAGTGACATTTCTCCCAATCAAGCACTAAATTCTTTTCCTTACACCTAGTCAAAACTTATGACAAATTATGCAAGCACTCATCGAAAGACGAACCAAACACTGAAAAATCATCCATAAAGACCTTTAAGAACCGTTCTACCATGTCAGAAAATATGCTCAGCATATAACGCTGAAAGGTCGCAGGGGCATTACATAGCCCGAAAGGCATGCATCTATACGCAAAGGTACCAAAGGTACAGGTAAAAGTGGTTTTCTCTTGGTCTTCTGGGGCTATGACAATCTGATTATAACCGTAGTATCCATCTAAAAAGCAATAATGGCTACGTCCATCTAATCTCTCTAGCATTTGGTCGATGAAAGGAAGGGGAAAGTGGTCCTTCCTAGAGACCTTGTTCAATTTCCTATAGTCAATAGAGACACGCCAACCCGTAGTCACCCGGGTTGGGATTAACTCATTGTTATCATTCTGGACTATAGTAATACCGTATTTCTTGGGAACAACCTGAACAGGGCTGACCCACTTACTGTCTTAAATGGGGTATATAATGCTTGCATCTAACAGCTTAAGAACCTCGGTTCGAACTACTTCTTTCATATTAGGGTTCAGTCGACGTTGTATCTCTCGAGAAGGCTTGGTGTCACTCTCTAAATAGATATGATGCATACAATCAGTAGGACTTATACCCTTAATGTCTGTTATGGTCCACCCTAAAGCTTCCTTGTTATTCTGAAGGACGGTCACTAGCCTACTTTCCTGATCACTATCCAAGTCGGATGCTATAATCAGGTAAAGTTTCAGATGGGCCTAAAAACACATACTTCAGGGAATCTGGTAATGGTTTAAGGTCCAACTTAGGAGGCTTTTCTAACGAAGGAACTAGGGTAGACTCAGAAACGGGTAGAGGTTCGAACTTAGGTTTCCAGCCATTACTAGTGTCTATCAAAGGGGTTGAATCTAACAAAGCATTCACCTCATTAATCACATCGTCATCATCAAAATCAATCCCAAAGTGGGCTAGGCATTTCTCTAATGGATCTTCTAACAAAGTGTTTGGTAATGACTCCTCGACTAATGTTCCTATCATGTTCACCTCTTCTATGCTCGAGTCATCTAGTTCAGAGGGTAGCTTACTAATATTAAAAATGTTCAGCTCAATAGTCATATTACCAAAAGACAAATTCATAATACCATTTCGACAGTTAATGATCGCATTGGATGTAGCTAAAAACGGGCGACCTAAAATCACTGGTATTTGGTTCTCTGGGTCAGGGACAGGTTGGGTATCTAGGATAACAAAATCCACTGGATAAATAAACTTGTCGACCTCAATAAGAACGTCCTCGATCACACCACGAGGAATTTTAACGGACCTATCAGCTAACTGAAGTGTCATCTGGGTAGGTTTCATCTCACCAAGTCCTAGCTTAAGGTACACATGGTATGGCAGTAAGTTCACACTGGCTCCTAAGTCAAGCAAAGCTTTCTCGACACGGTATTTACCTATTGTGCAAGAAATAGTAGGGGACCCTGGGTCTTTATACTTAGGAGTAGTGGTATTCTGAATAATAGAACTCACATGACTAGCTAGGAAGGCTTTCTTCTGGACACTAAGTTTTCGCTTTCGCGTACACATATCCTTAAGAAACTTGGCATAAGCGGGAATCTGCTTAATCGCATCTAACAATGGGAGGTTGATAGTAACCTGCTTAAAAACCTCCAATATATCATTAAAGTTGGACTCCCTCTTAGTTGGAACTAGCAGCTGGGGGAACGGGGCTCTGGGAACAAACGGGCTCAGCATGACCTCATTGGTCTCTTTGGAGACTCTATCAGTCTCCTCATTTTCTGGCTCAGAAGGGTGAACTACACATGTTCACTATCAGGCATGGCAACCTTATTGTCAACTTTCTTTCCACTCCTAAGGGTTGTTATAGAATTCACATGATTGTACGATTTCTCTCCTTTAGGGTTAGGATCAGTTTGACTAGGGAATCTTCCATCTTCTCTTTCACTAAGAAACTTAGCTATTTGGCCGACTTGAAGTTCTAAGTTAGCAAGAGACTGGGAATTATTCTTAAAATTCTGCCTGGTTTCTTCTTGAAAACCAGTGGTTCTTTGATAACATCTCATGGTTCTTTGCTAACATAGTAAGGGTTTCTTCTAAGGTGGAGATCTTTTTCTCATTCTGAAACTGGGGTTGACCTGAAGAGTTCTTAGCATAACCAAAACCTGGGGGAGGCTGAGAATTACTAGACTGTCCTTGATTCTGACCCTTAGACCAAGAAAAATTAGGATGGTTTCTCCAACCAGGGTTGTAAGTCTCTGAGTATGGGTCAAACTTCTGACGGTTCTCAAACCTAGCATTGTTATAGACAACATGGGCTTGCTCTTCACTAACCTGACCTTCCCAAAACGAGTTATTGGGTTCTACTCCACAACTAGACACTTGAGAGGCTCTAAACCTATCATCAGGTTCAACAAGAGACCTATGTTTAGGATGATTCAATTCCAAAGCTTCTAACCTTATAGACAAAGAAGCAAACTTAACATCAGACCCGAAGCTTGTATCTACCACATTGGTGCTACTTCTATTGACCAAGAGTCTTTTGGGGGTTCAACACAAGACTCCCACTGTTGGGATTTTTCAGCGACAACTCCTAAGAAGGTGAAAGCATCATCAGTACTTTTACTAGTGAACTCACCAGCGCACATAGACCAACCATGGCTTTGTTTGAATAGTCTAAACGATCATAAATAATCTCTACGAGTTTCATCTTATCAAATCCATGGTGATGACACTGGTATAGGAGATCATTGAATCTCTCTAAGAACCTATAAAAAGACTCTCCCTCTTGTTGCACACTAGCACTAATTTTCTGCCTAACAGATGCAGTTTTATGCTTAGGGTAGAATTTTATATAGAAAGCAGCAATAAGTTCCTACCATGTTTCAATGGATTCAGATGGTAGGTTGTTCAGCCAGGTCTTGGCTTTATCTCTTATGGAAAAGGGAAACATCTTAAGTTTCAAGACTTCATCAGTAAGGTCTTTTATTCTAATTGTCCCACAAATTTCCTCAAAGTCTCTAATATGAAAATAAGGGTTCTCATCATCTTTCCCTAAGAATATAGGGATCATCTGAAGAATAATAGGTTTTAAAATTAGCCGTAGTGGATGGAAATTTTATGCACGAAGCTCGGGTGGACCTAGTTGGGAACATGTAATCTTTCAAAGTTTCCATCGCTGGCACAGTTGAAGTACTAGGGGTATTTTCCTCACTAAGAGACAGATTCTCGAAACTGAAGTTTCCAAAAACAGGGCTCTCAAAAGAAGAGTCTTCGAGCTCCCCATCTTCACAAGAAGAACTACTAGGTTTATCACTAATCAAACGACCTAGAGTGTTTCTTTTCCAAGCCTGCTCTTTAATAACCTTGGGCATACACTAGAAAAACAAAAGAAAAAGAAAGAAATCCTAAAAGGAAGGGAAGTTCTATGCAAACAAAAAGAAGGCTGACTCCACCAAAGCAAACCTAAATATTTCTAGCAAACAAAAAGAATGATGGCTCCACTTAGATTGTTTCTAGACCAGCTTTTAATCCTTCGAAAGGGAATTCATTACAATTTAAGCAAACCCCTTTGGAATCAATCCGAGTTTAAGTAAGTTGAATCGAGACGAGGGAATCTCATTGGATCTTTGATACCCAAGGCCCACCGGCGTTACAAGGCGGCGTATTCAACTCGCAGAAATCATCATGAATTTTGAAGCATGCTTAAAAGAGTAACCAATATTTTTCGAATGACTTTCCTATTAAGCTTGTTACCTTATATGTCTCGTTCTAGTCAAATTTTAGGCTTAGGTTCGTGTTTGGTTTCGTTTTCCTAAGGCAGGCAAGAAGGGAACGGTGATGAAATCCGAACCCTTATCTTGTATGGCCAGTCCTTACCCTTTACTAGGAAATTAAAGCATTCGTTTTCAAATCCTCAGCATATATGCAAACGAAAGAATACAGTAACTCCCTGACAGGAGATTCGCGGGTGTTTCGACAAACTTACCTCCCGTACCAGACGGGGGATGAACCGCTGAAGTCGACTTGAGCCACGACTCCTATGTCGTGTACGAACCCGAGGGGCCGAGGCGATATCGCAATCGCCGTCCTTCTCTGCAAACAATTCATATTTAAACTACCCTTCCGTAGGGTTTAAAAAAAAATAAAGTCCCAAAGTCCACAGTCCACAGTCCAAAAAATAAAGTGCAAAAGTAAAAGATAAACTAAAAGAAATTAAAAAAAAGTCTCTCTCTCTCTCTCTTTTTAATTAATTTTTATTCTCCTTTTCTTTCGCTCCTTTCGCTTTGCTTTTACTCCAAATCTTTAAGTATTCACCAAAAGCTTTGGAAAATTTTTTTTTCGCTCCAAATTCCAAAATCTGTAAGGAAAAGACAAAAACCCAGAAACGTAAAGAAGAACAAATAAAATAAAAATGAAAAACAAATGAAAACCTAAAAAAAATATCTAAAAACTCTAGCCTAAAGACAAGTCCCCGGCAGCGGCGCCAAAAATTGATGTGATTTCAAATTGAGTTGTAGTAAAAAGTTCGTTGAGACTTGTGAAAGCAAAGATTTTAGATTTAATGAAATTTAAAAACAAACAAAACTTAATTCAAGATTATTAGGAATAACCAAGACACTGATTCCACTATCACACATGAATAAATTATGGAAAATAATCCAAAACTCTAATTATCTTTTAAGTCTCTTATTTCTTAATTCACAATTAATCAAACATATTCTCAAATATTAATTGTATTCCCCAAGCATAAACTATCAATTGATTAAACAAAGTATAATCTATCAAATTGAATCACAAGTAATTAAGAAAATTACGTAAACATTTAAAAACTCTGCAAGAGCAGTGATTGAGTTAATTATAATTAAAAATTAGAGAAAATGAAATAGTTACCCATTATTCATGCGTGAATAGCTTCCTCATTGCCTTGGTTGTGGGAGAATTAGCTCATCATCATGTTGGAAACGCACTCAAAATTCATTTTTATTGCTCAAAGGGTGTTTACAAAGATGAAATGGAGAAAAACTATTAAAAACCGGGTTTGCAACAGTTATAAGTGTTACAAACTGAAAAGAACGATAAAACAGAGTATTGTCGCTGATTCTCGACCCTCGCCTGTGTGTCGTTTCCACTGTTGAGAAACGACTGATGTTGCGCGCCTAATGTTCTTGGTGTTCTTCACAACAGCAGAAATGGTGATTCTTCTGCAACTCGACTTTCACAGCTCTGTAATCTCCCCCAAACTCTCTGTATCTCTTCCTTGCATATCCCTTCACTATTTATACATCTCTGCAGTAAGAAAATCACCGTAATAACTCCATTCTAATCCTCATTAACGCTGCCAACCACAGGAATATTTTCTTTCCTTTTTCTTTTCCTGCACGCATCTGTTGTAGTCTTCCTCTGTCCAAACACTCTTCCACACATCCCAACATGCGTCAAACATGCTCAGGTCACATGAAATCTTCCCAAACATACCTAGAAATCCAGAGAATAATATAAGCTTCCCTGTTTCTTCTTATCGTGAGAAAATCCTTCCTTTTTTCGAACTAGAGGAAATTAGCAGTCCTGTTTGTGGTTAACAAGCCCAAATCAAGCTAAAACTTCGATTGAATCTCACCAGAAGCTCTCCAAACCAAATCCAGAAGATCCCGTATAATTTTTTTTTTCCGTTAACCTCTGTTTACCTAAACTCAATGATTTAGCCAATTCTGGACCAATAAAACACCCACATCAACTTTATTTATCCATAACAGGCCTATCCCTTGAAAATCAGCGGTTGAATCTCTGTAAATCCCGTCCAAAACTTCAACCCTAATTCTGCCAGTGGAGACACGTTTTCCCGCCAATTCTTGAATTTGAAAGGTAGAAGAAAGTGCCCCTTATCCACGACAGGGGTGCGAATAGCAGGTGGTGCTCTGGGGGTACAAATAGAAGGTAGTGTGCCCCTTAGTAATTGGGTGCTGAGGATGAATTTGGGCTATGCATAACCCTGGGTGCCTCTTATCCAAATCTGGGGTCTGTATAGCAAATTTCCTCCGGGGTTCAAATAACACTTTTTGAGCAACTTTTTCCACACAAATGTATTTCTCCAAAAACATCTACGCAAACATAAAAACACCATAATAAGTACGAAATCGAGTACCAACAATACATAACATTGAGGACAAATTAGACACAAAAATGTGTCTATCAAATACCCCCAACTTATTATTTGCTAGTCCTCGAGAAAAACTAATCTAGAAAAATAAAATGACTACACTAAGCACGTGCAGCAAGCCGTTAAACCGCTAGGTGGCCCTAGCGGCGGAGTGTTGTCTCCGGAGGGTTTACCAGAGGTGTACCCACTAAACCTTTACCCCAGACCCTAGCTATCTACACAGAACCTTGGAAGACACTAAAGAATCTCCTTGGTTGGCATACAATCATTGACTATAGGAGGAAGTACCCTGATGCGAGATTCCAATTGTTGTACACGAGTTTGCACTCAACATACTATAATTCATATATAAGTGACAGAGCTCTACTAAGATAGTTTCTAGACATCATAACCGGAATCAACCAATCATATGGAAAGATTAAGAAGATGGATAAAGAGAAAAATAGATGGTTAAAGTGAACGGTGTTTCCCATATCTGTCTGAAGGCCTCTGCCAAGATGATCCTATCCTAATGGATTGAGATACCGGTCTGACTAATATCAACATAACTGGCATATACAAGGGGACCAGTGGTTGATAAACCTAACTCTAGGTCAACACAACTGGCATATACAAGGGCACCAGTGGTCGACTTTATTGAATTTATTCCGGTTGGTCTGATGGTCTGGTCTCAAACTTTTTTTTTTTTGTATCTCAATCACTCTATTTCACCTAGCAATGGTAACAACTTGAGTCGTGTGCCCCACCAAATCACAGGAATATTTTCTTTCCTTTTTCTTCTCCTGCACGCATCTGTTGTAATCATCCTCTGTCCAAACACTATTCCACACATCTCAACATGCGTCAAACACGCTCAGGTCACATGAAATCTTCCGAAACATACCCAGAAATCCCGAGAATAATATAAGCTTCCCTGTTTCTTCTTATCGTGAGAAAATCCTTCCTTTTTTCGAACCAGACGAAATTACCAGTCCTGTTTGTGGTTAACAGGCCAAAATAAAGCTAAAACTTCGATTGAATCTCACCAGAAGCTCTCCAAACCAAATCCAAAAGATCCGTATAATTTTTTTTTTCCGTGAACCTCTGTTTACCTAAACTCAATGATTTAGCCAATTCTGGACCAATAAAACACCCACATCATCTTTATTTATCCATAACAGGCCTATCCCTTGAATCACGCCTAATAATATTCGATTGAATCGCGCCTAATGTTCTTGGTGTACCCCTTAGTAATTGGGTGCTGAGGATGAATTTGGGCTATGCATAACCCTGGGTGCCCCTTAGCCAAATCTGGGGTCCGTATAGCAAATGTCCTCTGGGGTCCAAATAGCACTTTTTGAGCAACTTTTTCCACACAAGTGTATTTCTCCAAAAACACCTACACAAACATAAAAACACCATAATAAGTACGAAATCGAGTACCAACAATACAGAACATTGAGGACAAATTGGACACAAAAATGTGTCTATCAATGGGGTTTTCAATCGAACGAGGAACGTCAAGGAAAGAGAGAAGAAGAAGAGAATATATTTTTTTTCAAAACTAAAAAATTTCGATTCCCCTCCAATTTTTGTTTTTGATTTTGATTTTGGTTAATAGATTCATTTAGATTAGATGCATATGATTAGATTTATATGGTTATTAGGTTAGTTTTAATTTAAATTAAAGTAAAGGGTAAATGTGTATTTACCTAATTTTAGGACACCCCTTATAAGTATAGGGAGGTTGGCCTAATAAGACCATGGTCCCCCATAAAAACCATGGTCCCTAAAAAATCGTTCTTAGATATGAATCTCTGGGTTATTAGTGGATGGAGATCGAAAAAGGCCCGTAAAAACCAAGTGAATTTCCTTAAACAGTTGTACAGGGAAACTAACCATATTACATAGTGTTTACCAATTTGGAAATGTTGCCTCTTTAGCCCCTTAAGCTAAAAGGTCAATATAGCCGTTAGGTTCTCCAGGGGTGCATTTTCAAGAATTAAAAGAAGAATCTTACTAGATTCACAGACAATGTCAGTAACTCAAGACATTTCCAAATAAAATGTTTCACTCTTGTCAAGGTGTATATGTAGATTCCAGATCATCTTCCAGATTTCGGCTATCTCATCATCCAGTGTAAAGTTATTATTCTTGATTTCCACCAGTATATTATATGTAGACGTAACGGTGAAATTTCCATTTCTTGACAAACTCCACACTAACTTATCTTCTGAAGTATATATTGTCATTTGGTGAATTTTCACAGCATCATCTTGTAAGAAAAGTTGTTGCCCTACACTGACTTTCCGTGATCTAGTGTCTTGATATATCAAATCACTGAGTTTACTACGTCCAACTCCGTAGATGGAATTGGTGGTATCTACATGCGCATAATCCAGTTATCATTTTATATGGAAATACATCTACTATTCTCTACAATCCAGAAGCTAAATTTTTGTACAAAAGCCATGTTTCCCTGAATGCTTTGACATGCCCATGTAGAGTTATTCTTCTTCGCATGTCGATGGAAATTATTGGGAAAATATTTATGTTTTAAAGGCTTGGTCAATAGCAGTTTTTCATTTTCCAGCAATCTCCATGCTGCTTTTGTTAATAGTACTGCTTGGTTAAAACGATCTAATCCCCTAAAACCCATTCCACTTGCATGTTTAGTCTTGCACACATTTAGCCATGAGGTAAGGTAAAAACCTTTATTCTCGTGTTTATCTCGCCAGAATTTCCTCCTTAGTAGTTTCATCTGGTATCTTGAAAATACCTGTTAGAGCATTGCTCGGTCGAACTCGCATGCGTTGCTATCTCAAGCATGTTTGTCAATATTAGTGATCAAAACTATAAGTCTTGATTTCTAGTCTATTATAGCTAAGTCTCGGACTAGGATAGAAAGTATAGTTGAGCTCAAGGACTTCATGGCGATTCATCATACAAGAAGAAGAACTACTCAAGGAACCGGTGGAACTTCTCGACAAAAAAGTATGTGAAGACTTGAACTTATCTGTCACTCAAAAGTCTATCTACTCTATCTCCTACTCTTTGAGACAAGAATTCGTATGCTATATATATATAGACTGGATTATACACATTTGGTATTTCTAGCCGAGTATAACTAGCCAAACTATATCTCGAAATATGTGCTGGTAAGCGTTTCACTTCGATCAAGTTTATCTTTACCTAGTGACGAAAGTCATGATATGTTTCAATCACTTTGAAAATTGCTTTGACGAGAAATGGTTTGTGAATAACAACTATATAACGTCCTCGAAGAATGTTTCAATGATTGAAATGAGAGTTTAGATTACATAACCAATGGTGGACATAAACATTGTTGTGGAAACACATTTATGTATAAGTCCTATTCCTTAAACCAAAGTTTGCGAACTATGTTGATCAAGAGAAACCGGAGAATGGCGTGAGCCAAGTCCGTGAACTCAGTCCGCGAACTGCCGAACTTCTCATCCCGAGAAATTCTGCTGGAGTTGACGAACTAGCCGCGTCCGCGAACCCAGTCCGGGAACCGGCGGAAAGTCTTTGCTGAGATTTTCTGCTGGAGTTTGTAAACTCTACCGGTTGCTTAAGTCCGCGAACCTAGTCTGCGAACTTGAGAAAGGTTATATATCTGAAGACGATTTCTGAACTTAAACTTATAAAGACTAAGGAATGCAATTTGCAAACCGTGGCTATAAAAGTTCATGAACAGATTCGAGTGAATCAAATCATCTTTGCTTCAATTGTGTCTTGTGTATTACATGAGATTTCCTTGCAATTGAAAAACTCTCTTAACTAGTTCATCTGAGTCATTTGAACTAGTTATGGTGAAGAAGAACATGGTTGATATGAAATGCTCATATGACTAACCTTTTGGTTGACTATTATTGAACCAAAAATACACACGTTTGGGTACGGTTAACAAGCCTAGAGGCGTGTAGTTCAAGTGTGCATAACAAGCTAAGTCTTCGATCTAACGGTTGAGAAATATTAGCTTGAATCTAAATTAGGTTTTCATCTAACGGTGGATATTGTTTGCTTTGTAACCAAGGCAAAACCCTTATTTGAAAGACTATATATAGGAGACATCTAGTATTGTGCAAAACTAATCCTCACACCTTAAGTGTGATACTAGTATGCATACTAGAGTCGATTCTCCTTTAACCCTCTGGTTTTCTTTTCTCAAACCGGGTTAAAAGACTTAAATACTTCATTGGGATTGTGAAGCCAGACCAATACTACTTTTATCGTAGTTGTGTGATCTGATCTTGCATCTTCTATCGTACGAGTACAGTCATATTGATTGGCTTGAGATTTGAAATCTCCGATAGGCAAAATATAAAAAATAATCACGAACACCTTCGTCTCATCGTTTGTGATTCCACAACATCTTGTTTCGCTACCATACGATTAAGATTGTTGTGAGGTGATTGATTAATCTAGGTTGTTCTTCGGGAATATAAGACCGGATTATCGATTGGTTCCTGTTCACCTTGATTATTATCAAAATACGGAACAAAACCTTTAGGGTTTATCTGTGGGAGAAAGATTGATCTTTTGATAGACTTGTCTGTGTGAGACAGATTTGTTTATTGTCAAAGCCTGCGATTTTGGGTCGTAGCAACTCTTAGTTGTGGGTGAGATCAGCTAAGGGAATCAAGTGCGCAGTATCCTGCTAGGATCAGAGGCGTAGGAGCATAACTGTACCTTGGATCAGTGGGAGATTGATTGGGGTTCAACTACAGTCCAGTCCGAAGTTATCTTGGAGTAGGCTAGTGTATGTAGCGTCTTAATACAGTGTGTGTTCAATTTGGATTAGGTCCCGGGGTTTTTCTGCATTTGCGTTTTCCTCGTTAACAAAATTTCTGGTGTCTGTGTTATTTCAATTTCCTCATTTATACTGTTTTATCTTTATAATTGAAATAATACAGTTTGTGCGTTAGATCAATCAATTGGAGAGTCCGACCTAACGGTTGTTGATTGATATTGATTGATCGTTGGATATTGGTCTTTGGTACCATCCAAGTTATCTCTCTTTAATTAAGACTCTCAGTTTGCTTGAGTAAGATTAAATCGAGAGATTGAGATATTAACTCCTTGAGATACTTTTATCTAGATTGAGTCTGACTGTCTAGTTAATTCTCTAGAAAGTATTTCGGAGTTTGTCCATATAGATTGTTAAGCGAAATATTGGGTGGTGTTGTTAGACCCCCGCTTTTTCAATTGGTATCAGAGCAGGCAAATACGTTAAAGACCTTATAAGTCTGTGTTTGTAGCGATCTGATTATGGACGAGTCTATCTCTAATAACGTACCAGTTCAGAAATTACCAGATGATTCTAAAAGCTTGGATTCACCTGAGAGAACTGTCACATCTAAGTCAATATCTAAACATTCTCTTGATGCAAAAACCGTTGGTTGGGAAGCTCTCCTAGAAGAACAGTTGGATGAACTTTCTGATGAAGGTGATTCAGATATTGATAGAGATGTTGATGAGGAAGTCTCAGAGTATGTTAAGTTTTTAGATTCATGGAAAATGAAGAAGATTACAACTTCTCATGTCACACCTATTCTGACTCCTCTCCGTCGAGAAAACAAGAAATTGAGAAGATGTTGCGCAGGTGTTTATTTTTCGAATCGCTCTAACGAATCGATCCTCAAGGATTCTGAGGAAAACCTACGTATGAAGTCACTTGAAAGTGATAATCTTTATCAAAAGTACTTCTTATTGGAAGAGAAACTTGCAGAATCTGAAGCAAGGTCTAACTCTCAACAAATTAGTTTTGATGACAGAGAAAGTACTTGTCTCACTCGAGAAAAACTCCTTGAGGCTGATTTAGCTGCTGCTCTTGATAAAATCAAGATGTTGGAAGATGACTTGAAAAAGTTCAATACTAGTTCAAGCAAATTAACCACTATGCTAGGAGCAAGTAAAAATCATCGTGATACACGAGGATTGGGCTATAAGGGAATATATGCTCCAAGTATTAGCAGAGAGGTAAAATTTGTTAAGGCTAGTGATTCTTCTCAACAAAAGGTTTCTACTGATGGCAAAAGTGAAATACCTTCACCAGAAGTTAAAGTTCGAAAGAGAAAATTATATCAACCTCCCAAGTCAGCACACACGGATCGAGGTAAGAACATTCCTTATGTTTGCCACTATTGCGGAAATAAAGGTCACTTGGAAAGGAGATGTCGTTTCCGTATAAGGAATGAGAAACTTCATGATGTTCTTGTTTGGGCATCACAAGAAGTTGTGAAACCAAGATCACATGTTAAGACTAATCCCCTTAACGTTACAGGTTGTAAATGTCCAACCTTTAGGCAAAAGAATCAGTGCTGTGATAATCCTATTTTTTCCTATAAACGTCATACGAATCCTTTTCACAATCGTAATAGTTATCAAAAGGATAACTTCGTAAAGACGAAGACAAGATCAGATGCTCCCAATTGGAGAATGACTAACTTGCAAAAGAATAGTCAATCCAATTCTCTTCCGAGAATTCTAGAAGAGAGTAATGAGAAGAAGGTTTCGTTTGTTCCTAAACGCACTCAGAAGTGGGTACCAAAGAAAGCCAATGATGCTTTGAGTGTGAAAAGGAATGATCTTCCAGAAAATTCCATGACTATGGAGAAGGAAGTATCCATGATGTTGGAACTTAACAAGTTTTTTGGAAAAATGGAATTGGATGTGAAAGGTTCTAAAAGCGATCTCTTTCATGATAATCCAAAGGTCACTTGTGGTGAGAAAGACGTTTTTCACCCCAACACAACTTGATTGTGTTGTAAGTGCATCCTCACCAAGGAATGCCCTGTTATGTATACGGTGAGGGAAGCACGAGAATTGGGGCACACATATTATGTTCGGTAAGGCTGTAGAATTCAACTGGATTCTTCTAAAAAGGTATGTCTATAAACCTGAGCAAGATTTGTGTTTTTATAATGATCCGTGTACCTTGCTTATTGTTCATTTCTACCTAACTTGATATGTGTTTAAGATTCTTAAACGTTTAGGTATGAAAATAGTAGTTCGGAATGTTTGGACTTCATGATACATCTAACAGATATGCATAACATCTTTTAAAAACAAAATCCAGGGATTTAAGTTCGCGGACTTGAAAATTCGTTTGCAAACCCGTTATGCATATTTTCCTGTAGACGTCAATATTCGGTCGACTTGTTTTGGACGTAACTTCTTCGTCCGAACTCGGAATGAACTCATTATTTTTGCATTCTCTTCCTCTTTGAATCCTATTCAAAATGGAGATGAGAATTATTGATTTTGGATGAGTTAAGATTGGTATTTGTCTTGTGTCTTGTTTTTGAGTGTTTTGTTCCGTTTCGTTGCACTTGTTCCACTTCTCTTGGACTTGGGCACTTGGATTCATGGAGAAGTACTCTTCTAAGCTCATGGAGAAGTAATCTTCAAGAATGGGCAGTAGTACGCATTACTATGGGATTATTGAATGTTCACAATCATTTCATGTGAACTATGGTGCATGGTCATTAATGACCTTGTATGTTCTTCTTTGAAAATCTTTTTATACGCCTTTGGTAGCTATTCTTGGTATAAATCCGGGTGAAAAAGATTGATTCTATCCTCTAAGGACAAATCATCTTATATGTGCATTACAAGTTTGTCTTGATGCCTATGAAACCTCTTATGAGAATTTATTATTGTTTTTGAGAAGGATGACTAGAGTTTGGAATAGCAATTATTGTGACTTCACATGGCTATGTCCAACGTTTTAATCTTCATGTTTTTAGATTTATTTGTTTAAATTCTAAAAATATTTGGAGGATGATGTTTTTGTAGTATTAATCTTTATGATTTATTATATTGCAATTTGTTATGGGATATGTATGTTTACGTCCGTGAACTTGAAGGTCCCATATTCTGTCAAAAGTAAAGTCGTTTGTGATCGGTATTCACGTACTGGTGAAAGAATGAATAGACTTTTGACAAATTCAAAAGTTAAGCCTATATTGTCAATTCTTTGATGGAAGATAGGTTAAAATCTTCTGTTTTCAATGATTGTGTCTATTAATATCGTTATGCAAATAGTGATTGAAGATAAAATGAATCCTTGTGTATTTCGCAGTATTGATCATCCCTGATCCATATTTTATGTATTACTGTGAGGCTCCGTAATGTGTCTTATGTTGAGCACGATACAACGAAGTTGATTATTTTATGATTGACTTTGTTGGTTGTTCCGTGAGGTATGTTATGTCGAGCACTTTGAACTAAATTAATCATCTCGTTTGGTTATTTAGTTATTGCTCTGTAAGTTCTCTTATGTCGAGAAAAACAATTGACAATTAAATTGATTACTCTTGTGATTATTTTGATTGTGTATTCCAATTAGATTAATTATGAGTTCTCTTGTGATTAGTCTAGTTGAGTATTCATATATTCCATAAGCCTTTGTGTTGAGTATATGAACGACTATGCTAATCATTGTCTAATGGTTATGTTAGTCATATGTTGCGTAAGTCTTCTTATGTGGAGCATAATCAATTAAGTTGATCACCTTGTATGTTTAATTTGATTGCGTATTACGATTAAATTAATCATGGGTTTACTTGTGATTAATTTGATTGAGTTTTTGGATATAGGAAATCATTCTCGTGGTCTTTGATGTCCAATAAAATCCTTCTTTTCTTTTGAAATTAAGGTCGCTCTTGTTGTTCTTTCGGGAATGATATCAAATGAGGGAGAGTTTTTTTGAACTTGTTCTTAATTGTCATATCTTTGTGGGGAGTGCGGCTGTGGAATATTAGAGGGGTTATCTTGTATCTTTAAACTACTTGATGAATGTTATTAGCTTCGGATATATGATTGTATCCCAATTAAGTTGGTATGTATTCTTCTTTTGGTCATGAAATGTCTCTTACGGAAATTTCATTATGATCCCGTTCTTGTACCTTTGCCAATTTCGTTGACAAAAAGGGGGAGAATTAATATGTAGTTCACACTACAAATACATATGGTTTTCGGATCATTGTGTAAGGGAGGGGGTGTTTTCCATGTGAGATGGAGTATTGACTAAGGGGGAGTGATAAATATCACCATAGTATTATTGTTGAAGTTGTGATACAATTGGACTTTGACACTGTGTAATAATACTATGACACTGTATAAAAATGATCGAGACCGATGCTTTCTCATTGTTATAGCTACAGATCTTCAACAACGATGATACTAAACTTACAACCTTCGGGATCATTGGAGTACTTGGAAGTGACGAAGATTTCGAGGAATGTTGAAGATTAGACTATGGAATAGGAGACACTAAAGTTTCTTTATTTTTTTTGTATTCCATATGTATTGATAGTTTTGTCACTAAAATTGACAAAGGGGGAGATTGCTAGAGCATTGCTCGGTCGAAATCGCATGCGTTGCTATCTCAAGCATGTTTGTCAATATTAGTGATCAAAACTATAAGTCTTGATTTCTAGTCTATTATAGCTAAGTGTCGGACTAGGATAGAAAGTGTAGTTGAGCTCAAGGACTTCATGACGATTCATCATACAAGAAGAAGAACTACTCAAGGAACCGGTGGAACTTCTCGACAAAAAAGTATGTGAAGACTTGAATTTATCTGTCACTCAAAAGTCTATCTACTCTATCTCCTACTCTTTGAGACAAGAAGTCGTATGCTATATATATAGACTGGATTACACACATTTAGTATTTCGAGCCGAGTATAACTCGCCTATATATATCTCGAAATATGTGTTAGTAAGCGTTTCGCTTCGATCAAGTTTATCTTTACCTAGTGACGAAAGTCATGATATGTTTCAATCACTTTGAAAATCGCTTTGACGAAAAATGGTTTGTGAATAACAACTATATAACGTCCTCTAAGAATGTTTCAATGATTGAAATGAGAGTTTAGATTACATAACCAATGGTGGACATAAACATTGTTGTGGAAACACATTTATGTATAAGTCATATTCCTTGAACCAAAGTTTGCGAACTTTGTTGATCAAGAGAAACTGGAGAATGGCGTGAGCCAAGTCTGCGAACTCAGTCCGCGAACTGCCGAACTTCTCATCCCGAGAAATTCTGTTGGAGTTGACTGTAAGGACCCTTAAGCTCGTCAACGCTATTAGACCGGTCAAGTATCGATTTAGCCATTAATAACTCGATTAATTTAACACGGACGATTATTAATAAGAATTAATCTAACAATGATCTAGACAAAACTGGTACCGATGGATAGATCTCGAAAAGTTTTGCGAAATGGACTACTCGAACGCGTCATTCGGACATCGGACAAAGAAGATATCTTCAGATATGTACGAAGGGTAAAATTGTCATTATTCATCATAACCGCTTAGCTTCCCATATCATTTGGGTAGGTACATGTATCAACTGTGTTTGTCCTTATCAAAACCGATCGAGCAGATAAGCTCATTCACTTCTTTTCTTTCTCTTTCTTCTTCTCCATTCTTTTCTCTTCCTCCTCTCCGTTCTTCACCTGCTGGTGAATCAAGTTATTGAAATAAAGAGATTTCTAGATCGAGAGAGAAATGGGGGTGTTTGAGTATTGGTTGTTGTAGGTGGTGCTGTTACTGGTTAGCTCTGGGAAGAAGAGGAGATGTTGATGTTGCTGTAAATTAGAATTAGGGTTTTCTCAGAAGGTTGTTTAGAAGTTCGATTAGTGATGAATGAGATGGAATTGAGATGGGTTTATGTTTAATTGAATGATATGAAGTTTTTGTGATGAAGAATCAGTGAGATAAGGTTTTCTGAATTGGATTATCTTCTGAGTTGTGTAAGACGAGGATGATATTGAGTTGTAACAACTGAAGATTATGAGGGTTGTTGATTAATTAATGTTTTGGAGTGGTTCTGATGAAGAACTGAAGAGTTAGGTTTCCTGTTGGTAAGAATTAGGAAATTGGGATTTGTTTTAATGATGATTAAGAAGGAATTGAAGTTGGGTTTTACCTGAATTAGAACTTGAAGTTGAAGAATAAGTTGTAATTGAAGTTAGGGTTTTGAAGTTGTTTATGAAGCTAGGGCTTGATTATGTGTTAATAAGGAAATGATGGAGTTATCTCTGGTGATGAAGAAATTCTCAGCGGTGTTGATTCAAGAGTTGAGTTCAAACAGCTGGGAGAAAAGTGAGAAGAATTGGAGTTAGCCGTGGTTGTAATTGGAGCTCAGGAGATGGAGTAAAGTTGCCGCTGTTGGTGTTGATTGAACTGAACCGGTGGGTTTGTTGTTGTCTTAAGATGACATGTTGAATCAAGTCAGGCAAGAAAGGGAGTTTCTCAATTTATTGGAGTGAAATCATTCTAAGGTAATTATTCTTTCTCAGTAAATAGGTAAGGTTATTCAATTTCATGGTTGATTTTATATGAATGCGGAGATAACTATTTAGATGAATATAGAATCAAGTTGGAATTATAGTTTGGATTGTATTGAATTACAGAGTATTGTTAAAGGTTGGATTGATGTATGAATTGAACTCTAGAGCTGAGTTAACTGTGGTGGTGCTGTAAGGTGCAAGGGAATGTGTGGGTGATTGTATATAATTATGAGTTGTAGTGGTGCTGTTGAAGTTGCAGGGGATATGAATGTGCAAGTGGAGTTTAAATACAATTGGAGTCTGTTGATAAAGGAATGGTGATAGTTGTGTTAAGCTGCAGATGTAGATCTTTGAATTGGGATTTATGAATGGTGATTACATTGTTGGAATTGAGATGTTGCAGAGGTTATGGTCTGGTGAAGTACAAGGTTCTGAGAAAGGATAATGAAACTGAGAAGTAAAGAAAGGTTGAATTGATAGTTCTAGAAATGCAGTGGCAGTTTCGCTATGCTGAATTGTTTGAGTTAATTGAATTGGTAATGGTTCTAGTTGAATTGGGATTTGAAGTGATAGACTGGAAGATATAGTTGTAACTTAGTTATATCTAGAATTGCAGAGAATTGATGTTTGGGGAATCTGGTGATGATTTAGTTTAGTGGATTGTGAAATCTTGGAACTGCAATTGCAGGTAACCAGTGTTTGTAATTGTATTTGAGTTTCAACGTTTGCTTATGAATTATTTTTGAATGATTAAGAATAGATTGTAGTTTAAAATGGAGTTGGAATTGAACTATGGCAGGGAAGATTGGTTGCTCAGTTTGAGCTTAGTTTAGTTGAGTCTTGTGATGCACTACTGTGGTGCAGTTTAGCTTTTGGCCTTTGTATATGCTTTGGCCTTGAGTGTTCCTGCCAATCAGATGTCAGACTTACCTATTTAGCGGACTCAGTTAATCTAACTGAGTAAAATGTGAAACTGACTCACCTGAATCAGTCTTGTAGACTGAGTTAACTCACTGAGTTTCCTTATCTTGACCTGAATTGAATCATTGACCGATTCATGTTTGACTCATTTGACCATTGACCCTGGACTTGGCTTGACGTGGACTGTTAGTAGACCTGTGACTGTTAGTGACCGTTTGTTGGCCTAATGGACTGGGCCTTAGGTTAATGGGTTGGTTAAGTAGACTTGGGATTAGGGCCATTCTTCTTATTAAACAAGAATTACACCTTTGTGGCCTGAATTAGTCTTCGATTTCTCCTGCAAAGTTGTAGAAATTCACAAGAGTTATCTGGTGGACTAGAGAGACAATCTAATTGAATTAGTAAACCTTAGATGTGCTAAAGTAAGAGAACGGAAAGGTGTAGAAACATAACCATTAGATAGTTCATTAAACTTATACTTAGAGAATTGTACGAAATTATGTTATGAGCCTTGTAGCCTTTTGGCTAAACTCTTAGAGTGCTTGTATGATTAACAGTTAGTCCTTATCAGTGTAGTCAATATCGGCTGAATATCGGGGATATTTCGGATATCGGCCCAGAACGATACGATAAGAAGGATATCGGGGATACGATATTCGCCCGATAATATCGGCCGTATCGGTCGAATATCGGCCGTTTCGGTCAAATATCAGCCGTATCGGTCGATACGAAATTTTCCTACATTTCCTGATATGAGACGGTATTGGTCGTTTTCTATAAAGTTTAAGGGTAATTTTCGCGAAGAAAGTCTTCCAGGTGGTAGTAGAGGTGCATGTAGCTCTCGAAGCAAGTGTACTAAAGTTACTCTTTTGTTTTTTTGATAAAATTGATGTTCTCTATTATATCTTATCCGAAAATGTGTGGATAAATGTTTAATATAAAATTATAGTCTCTAAATCTAGAACCGATATTTCAACGATAATATCCCCGATATAAAATCTACCAGTGTATCAGTCCCGGCCGAGATGAACCGGTATCCGATATTAACTACATTGGTCCTTATTAACAACGATAGATTCAAAGGATGAACCAGTGGATCGTGGATCTCGAGGTAGGCGTGGCTTGACATCAAAAGAGGTGGGAATACATTTGACTCTTTTGTAACCATTGTTGTTTCTTTTACAAAAGTTTATGCTTAACAAACTCATGCAATGTCTAGTGTGCATTCCATGTTTTGTTTAAATTGCATTACTATATTTCTGTTGATTTTGTTAATCTTTCCATGGTTTGGAAAGGACTTGTAATGTTTGTTTGTCATATGAATTGTTATGGGAAATACGAATTTCCACTTGTGGTATATAGGATACGCTCCTTCACATTTATAACTACATGAATTCATCTTTTATGCTTATATCGGTCGACAGTTTGCGAATTCGGAATTGTCGACATCCATATTTACGATTAGGTGTGGATTTTCGAGTTCGTAATTGCACATCCATAGTATACATTGTTTGAAGAAGGAGTTTGTCCATATACATGTTTGTTTACTTCTGTGAGGATATGCTATTTCACATTTATATCTACATGAATTCAACTTTTATGCTTATATCGGTCGACAGTTTGCGAGTTCGGAATTGTCGACATCCATATTTACGATTAGGTGTGGATTTACGAGTTCAGAATTGCACTACCATAGTATACATTGTTTGAAGAAAGAGCTTGTCCATATTCGTGTTCGTGTATCTCAGTGACTTGGTCACTATTTAATGTCTGGGGAAACATTATTGTTTTTCTTAATATTGTTTATGATTACTTAGAAGTTAAATGTTAATTATTCCCACTTTCAGTTTTCAGAGACATATCAGAGTTGCGCAGCGAAAGCCACAAGTGTTGACTCCGTTAATTAGTCATCTTCTGCTATGTTTATTATGTTGTGTATTGTATTGTATCTGTAAACCAATTGACTATTATATATGTATCATTTGAGAGAAGTTCATGTATATATATATTCTGAGCGGGGTTAGTTTTGGGATAAATTTTGTAGCAAATTTCTTAATTGAATGTTTAAGTATTTGAATTAGATTCGTAGTGCCTCTTTATTTAGTTAATCTCTTGGATTACTCAGATGCTATCTTAGGGGGCGCTACATTGACGAACTAGCTGCGTCCGCGAACCCAGTCCGCGAAACGGCGGAAAGTCTTTGCCGAGATTTTCTGCTGGAATTTGTAAACTCTACCGGTTGCTTAAGTCCGCGAACCTAGTCTGCAAACTTGAGAAAGGTTATATATCTGAAGATGATTTCTGAACTTAAACTTATAAAGACTAAGGAATGCAGTTTGCAAACCGTGGCTATAAAATTTCATGAACCGATTCGAGTGAATCAAATCATCTTTGCTTCAGTTGTGTCTTGTGTATTACATGAGATTTCCTTGAAATTGAACAACTCTCTTAACTAGTTCATCTGAGTCATTTGAACTAGTTATGGTGAAGAAGAACATGGTTGATATGAAATGCTCATATGGCTAACCTTTTGGTTGACTATTATTGAACCAACAATACACACGTTCGGGTACGGTTAACAAACCTAGAGGTGTGTAGTTCAAGTGTGTATAACAGGATAAGTTTTCGATCTAACGGTTGAGAAATATTAGCTTGAATCTAAATCAGGTTTTCATCTAACGGTGGATATTGTTTGCTTTGTAACCAAGGCAAAACCCTGATTTGAAAGACTATATATAGGAGACATATAGTATTGTGCAAAACTAATCCCCACACCTTACGTGTGATACTAGTTTGCATACTAGAGTCGATTCTCCTTTAACCCTCTGGTTTTCTTTTCTCAAACCGGATTAAACGACTTAAAGACTTCATTGGGATTGTGAAGCCAGACCGGTACTACTTTTATCGTAGTTGTGTGATCCGATCTTGCATCTTCTATCGTACGAGTACAATCATATTGATTCCACAACATCTTGTTTCTCTACCATACGATTAAGATTGTTGTGAGGTGATTGATTAACTAGGATGTTCTTCGAGAATATAAGACCGGATTATCAATTGGTTCCTGTTCACCTTGATTATTATCAAAAGGCGGAACAAAACCTTTATGGTTTATCTGTGGGAGACAGATTGATCCTTTGATAGACTTGTTTGTGTGAGACAGATTTGTTTATTGTCAAATCCTGTGATTTTGGGTCGTAGTAACTCTTAGTTGTGGGTGAGATCAGCTAAGGGAATCAAGTGCGCAGTATCCTGCTGGGATCAGAGGCGTATGAGCATAACTGTACCTTGGATCACTGGGAGATTGATCGGGGTTCAACTATAGTCTAGTCCGAAGTTAGCTTGGAGTAGGCTAGTGTCTGTAGCGGCTTAATATAGTGTGTGTTCAATCTGGACTAGGTCCCGGGGTTTTTCTGCATTTGCGGTTTCCTCGTTAACAAAATTTCTGGTGTCTGTGTTATTTCAATTTCCGCATTATATTGTTTTAACTTTATAATTGAAATAATACAGGTTGTGCGTTAGATCAATCAATTGGAGAGTCCGACCTAACGGTTGTTGATTGACATTGATTGATCCTTGGATATTGGTCTTTGGTACCATCCAAGTTATCTCTCTTTAATTAAGACTCGCAGTTTGCTTGAGTAAGATTAAATCGAGAGATTGAGATATTAAATCCTTGAGATACTTTTATCTAGATTGAGCCTGACTGTATAGTTGATTCTCTAGAAAGTGTTTCGGAGTTTGTCCATACAGATTGCTAAGTGAAATATTGGGTGTTGTTGTTAGACTCCCGCTTTTTCAATACCCATATGGTATGAGGGTATTGCATTTAGAATTTTTTTTTGTCAAAACCGATCTGACAGTTTGGCTAATAAATTTCCCCTTCCACCTTGTAAGTCTTGACTTCATATTATCAACTAAGATTGAGAAATAAATTGTCTATTTTCCATACAGAAAAAGTGGAAAACCTAAGTACTTTTCATCTAAATCCATTCTTTCATCTTCAAGCTTTTTAGAAAAATTGTTTGATGTCGTGGATGAATTTGTTTAGAGAAGTATACAAATATTTCTGAAAATTAATCTGTTGTCCTAACATAAAGAAAGATAAATTTTGGACAAGCAAGACAGATTTGAGTCAAAATAGGGGGAAATAAAAAACCTTATAAGTCAAGTTTTTTCTCTCTCGATTTTGGTCTCTAACTGATCTTTTCTGATCATGGCATTCATTAAAATTAAAACTAGCATGTGTATAGGATATGGCCTCTACCACCCCCACCAAGAAAAAGTTAAGAATATTTACAGCACATAATGGGAAATCTTGAGTTTTTATTGTCTAGATAATCGGTCCCAAATTGAAAAATCTAATGTGGTTAATCTTTTATGTAAAATATTATCATACACGAAGATGCACTATGCTGACGCCATCCCAACTTAATAACAACGATTGATACTGTAGGAGATACATAAAACCTTACGCCAACTAAATCTCCACGATGTTGGCTCATTGCCGGTGCCAGATTCCTCTATAGTACTGGCTCATTGCCAGCGCCATCTTCCTTCATGGTGCTGGCATATTGCCATCGCTGGATACTGTTAGCGCTAGCTACTCTCTTCATGAGCCAGCACCAGCCCATCCTGACTTTGTCATTGACCTAATGCGAACAAATCTCATTTTCCAATACTAGCACTGGATGGTATCTTGCTCCAAGCCGAGTAGCTTTATTACATGGTGTTAGTCACTGATAGCACCATCACCACTTAAATACATGACTTGATGCAACGACAGGCTTATTTGCATCATTTGCATCATGAGATTGAACTACTTTGCTTGATATCCTTAGTCGCAAATATTTTACAAGTAAGCCTCTTACCTGAGATCATATGAAACACCATCATTGGTAATTTATAGTACTGAGTACTCAACGTAATCAAATACCCATGGATAATATCACAAGATCTCATCGCTCACATCACATTTCTCGGATCTCGTCGCTCATATCCTATCGTCAGAGCTCATCGCTCAAATCATATCAATGCAGTCTATTCCTGTACTTACTAAAATTTAAGTCACCCTACAGTTACTATTTTCACTAGAGTTGGCACCGATCAGTCCACTTAACCACTTCGTGAACTGTGCAACTTGCCTCACTAAATTAGCAGTTTATTGTTTTAACTTAAGCAAAAGTAGTAGTAGTCGTCGTTCATGACTCCACTATTTTCTACTAAACATAAAATATATTACTTGGAGGAATTTTCAATGGGTAGGTATGGTGGTTTACAACAACGTGCGTTGTAGCAACATATCCATGATAAGAAAGTAACAAGCATTAAAAACGGTTAAGAGCACTTAGGGAGTGAGCGATTAGTGGTCATACGTAATTGATAGTCTTCCCTGACATAACATATACGAATCACTATACCTCTGTTGATATCCCAATTTCGCACCCCCGATAAAAATTAATTTTACTATCCGAAACCTGATAAAAGAGAAGTTGTCCGGGAATCCACATCCTAGTAAAATTCTTGTCCATGCTACTCCATACAAACCATATTCCATACCCACCAAAGGAAGTAAGAAAGGGGGACAAAGAAAAAAAAAACTATTTATCATAAAACATTTTCCTTACACCCACTTTTATCCAACATATCCTTCTCACACAAAAATCCATTGAATTTCCCCAAAATACACTATTCTACTCACTCAAATATACTATTATACTCCACCCCAATACACTATTTTACTCCCTAATATATACCATTCTACTCCACCTAAATACACTATTCTACTCCCTCAAATATACTATTTCACTCTACCCAGGTACACTATTCAACTCCACCAAATACACTATTCAACTCACCCAACAAAACAATCTACTCCCTCAACTGTATCGTTCATCAAGAATTCTAAATAATCGAGCTTTTAAACTAATTTAAAACGAATAGACACACAATAGGTCCCATAAACCAGAGCCCCAGGAAAATCCACCAGGATGGGGTCCTCCCAATGTGTCTACACGGTTTTAATGTTGTTCAAAACAACAATTTGTTTAGAACGACTAGTCATTCATTCTCCTTTATCATTCCATACAAAAAGAAAGAATTTTTTTTTTATTTCTCCTACCAATTTAATTTACACCATCAATCCCATAACCAAAAGTGTGCTGCACTCTCACACTATTCCCCATATATCCATAGCCCACTCATTACCTATACGAAGCAACTTATACTCCTTCACCAAAGGACACAAAAACCAAATACCTACATTCTCAATTACAAAAGTAAAACACTTTTCTATAAAATCTTACTCCAATTATCACTTGCTCACCTTTTTTTGTACTATTTTTAAGCAACAAAAAATGCTACAAGTGTTAAAGTAACTCCCGAGAGATAATCGTGCGACAGTCATGCAATAAATTCTTGCATTTGGATTATAAAAGTATAAAGTAGGCCATACCATCTGATTCTACAGGTGTAAATCTCAGGAATTCTCTTTCGGTATACCTGGAGTATTCGTTAAAAGAAGTTACGAGATTTTGACAATATACAATCACATTGTTGGTGGTCCACCTTACGACTTCCTCTTTGCCATTTGATTGCATTTATTACATTTAGGTTGTCTCCTTTCAAGTGGATATTTGAAACCTGTCGTTGTTGTCCAGAATGCTTGTGGGTGGTGTGTGCCACGATGAAATAACATGCTTCCAACGCAGTAAGTGTTTCAATAAGTTCCTCAAAGATCAGACTACTGAGGTAACCAAAGTCCATTATTAGATTTAGTTATCTATTTTCTTTTATTATAAGAACAAATGAATTATATTAAGTTAAGAGTTTACATGGGTTTTATTCTCTTCCAATATTTTGATAACACAAATGGAGATGAATCAAACCTGTTAGAGCACCGCTTGATCGAACTCGCATGCGTTGCAATCTCAAGCATGTTTGTCAATGTTAGTGATCAAAACTACAAGTCTTGATTTCTAGTCTACTTATAGATAAGTCTTGGACTAGGATAGAAAGTGTAGTCGATCTCAAGACTCCATAGCGATCATCATACAAAGACGAAGAACTACTCAAGGAACCGGTGGAACTTCATCGACTAAAAGGTATGTGGAGAGTTGAACTTATCTATCACTCAAAAGTCTATCTACTCTATCTCCTATCTTGAGACAAAAGTCGTTTTGCTATATAGACTTTAATTATACACATTTTCTATTTTGAGCTGAGTTTATCTCGCTTCTCTATTTCTAGAAATATGAGTTGATAAGCTTTCGCTTTGGCCAAGTTCATCTTTACTAGTGACGAAAGTCATGTTAAGTTCCAATTACTTGAAAATTGCTTTGACGAAAAATAGTGTGTGAACAACAACTTTATAACGTCCTCTAAGAATGTTTCAATGATTGAAATGAGAGTTTAGATTATATAACCATGGTTGGATATAAGCATTGGGTGGTAACTCATACATGTATAAGTCCTTATTCCTTGAACCAAAGTATGCGTACTTTGCCGCTCATGAAAACCGGAATTAGAGTCCCGTACCCAGTCCGCGTACTTTCGGAGGTTCTCTTCCAGAGAAAATATGCTGGAGTTTGTGAACTAAAAAAAACTTATTCCGGGTACTTAAGTTCACGTCCCAGTCCGCGTACTTAAGTTGGTTATTTTCTGAAAACGATTATTCGTGAACTTAAAATTATATAAACTAAGGAATGCAAGTTTTTAAACCATGGCTATAAAGTTCATGAATCGATTCGAGTGAATCAAACGTTTTTGCTTCGATTGTGTCTTGTATACTTCTATAAGATCTAAGCAATTGAACAACTCTCTAACTAGTTCATTTGAGTCATTTGAACTAGTTATGGTAAATAAGAATATGGTTGATATGAAAGTGCTCATATGTCTAACCATTTGGTTAACTACTGTTGAACCAACTAGATGTACATGTTTGGGTACGGTTACACAAACCTAAATAAACGTGTATTTCATTTGTGTGTAACAAGCTAAGTTTTGATCTAACAATTGAAAGATATTAGCTTGAATCTAATCAGGTTTTCATCTAACGGTGAATATTGAATGCTTTGTTACTAAGCTAACATTGATTGCAAACCCTGATTATAGCAACTGGGAAACCTAATCCCCACACCTCCTGTGTGATACTAGTTGTATTAGCTAGAGTCGATTCTCCTTTAA
Source organism: Papaver somniferum (assembly GCF_003573695.1). Lineage (NCBI taxonomy): Eukaryota > Viridiplantae > Streptophyta > Magnoliopsida > Ranunculales > Papaveraceae > Papaver > Papaver somniferum. The sequence continues at coordinate 144,739,458 of NC_039365.1, read as the reverse complement.
CCTTAGGTTTCTACCGAAACCATGCTGGTTAATGACTTGAAGGCTTCATTGGGATTGTGAAGCCATACCGATACTACTTTTCTTGTAGTTGTGTGATCTGATCTTGTTTTTTCTATCATACTAAGTACAATCGTAAGATTGGATTGAGATTGATTTCTCCGATAGGCAAGATATAAAAGAAGTCACAACATCTTCGTCTCATCATTTGTGATTCCGCAATATCTTCTTTCGTTAGTCGATTAAGATTATTGTGAGGTGATTGATAATACTGAGCTGTTCTTCGGGAATATAAGTCTGGTTTATCAAAAGACGGAACAAAAACTCGTAGGTATTTCTGTGGGAGATAAATTTATCTATTACCGTAGACTTTTCCGTGTGATACAGATTTGTTTATTAAGGTCTTCGACTTTGGGTCATATCAACTCTTAGTTGTGGGTGAGATCAGCTAAGGGAATTAAGTACGTAGTATCCTGCTAGGATCAGAGATGTAAGGAGCGCAACTGTACCTTGGATCAGTGTGATATTGATTGAGGTTCAACTACAGTCCAGACCGAAGTTAGTTTGTAGTAGGCTAGTGTCTGTAGTGGCTTAATACAGTGTGTGTTCAATCTGGACTAGGTCCCGGGATTTTCTGCATTTGCGGTTTCCTCGTTAATAAAACTTTTAGTGTCTGTGTTATTTATTTTCCGCATTATATTTTGTTACATAATTGAAATATCACAGGTTGTGCATTGAATCAATCAATTGGGATATCCAACCTTTGGTTGTTGATTGAAATTGATCGATACTTGAACATTGGTCTTTGGTACTGTTCAAATGATTTCTCTTGTATTCAATTAGACTCGCATATTTCTATTTGCTTGAGTAAGTATTGAATCGAGAAAGAGATATATAACTCTTTGATATACTTTTATTAAGATTGAGTTTGACTGTCTAGTTGATTCTCTTAAAAGTATATTGGAGTTAGTCCATAATGATTGCTAACCGAAATATTGGGTGTGGTTGTTAGACCCCCGCCTTTTCAATTGGTATCAGAACAGGCAAACACGTTTAGAGACCTTACAAGTATGTGTTTGAAGCGATCAGACTCTATGGACAAGAGTGTTATCTCTGATAAACGCATCACTAGAAATAAAAGTTCTGTCTTGACTGTATTTATTAAAGAGAAAGATTCTTCAATGTCAAATATAGACGAACCTAGTGTTCTGACGAGACCGACAGACACTGACATATGTTGTTCCGATTACCCTTCAAAAGAGTCTATCTCTATTAATTAAAGGGAAACAGATGAAGAGGGTGAATTGATTCTAAATCTTGTTAGAATCCACGCTGATAGATTTAATCGGTTGAAAAACCATGTCAATGTCCTTCTTGGTGTAGTAAGAGACTGCAATTCCAAAAACACTAAAGATCAGTCTTCAGGTATCCTACTTTAGGCAAGTCTTGAAAAGGATGTTTTATAAATTGAACATCGCTTGAATAAACTCTCTATTCAAGGATGTGTCAGAAAGTCCTTTATACCATCTACTTCTCTTGAAACTAAAAAGGCTCCAGTTTCAGAAGTAAAACCGGAATCCCTTCCTATTGAAAAGGATGTGCCTGAAATCTCCATTAATAAAGGATGTTGCACATCAAATGGGAGGAAGAAATCTTCAAATGATGATGGTAAGACGAAACCTTCTAATCATCCTCATGATCAGAAAGTATGTCTCTTTTGTGATTCAAAAGGGCCTGTTAAGCTGAACAGAAACTCTAGGTTGAATAACAATTCCATTGTTCAACTTCAACACACCTTAGACTTAATCCTCAAGGGTGTAACTGATGTTCATATGTCTAAACCAATTGGTTTTCGTACATACCCTGTGTATGTTACCAGGAAAGTTAGTTCAATGAGTTCCTCGAATGCTCAAAAGCAGAACAAACGTCTTAACAAAAATCGTCTAAGGAAAGATCAAGTCGTTTCCTCTGAAGATAACATTACCTTTGATGTGAATGAAATCCCAGGAGAAAGGAGAAAAAATGATGATATGATAAATAACCCGAAGGAGATAATTGAAGGCTATAAAGAAATTGTCAACCTCCTCAAATCAAAATTCTTCTGGTAAGAACTCAAATTATATCTCATATTTTGATGACAGTAAGTTTTATGATAAATTTTCACATCAAAAGAGATTGGTTCCTAGACTTAAAAGAAAAAAGAAACTCAACCTTGAACTTCGTTCATCTAATGAGTTGTAAGCTCATTCTTGTGCTAATTAATCACAAGGGTTGAGAACTTACTCATAAAAATCCTTTTGGGTAAGTTGTGTTAATAATCAGGTATACTTCTGTCAAAATTGTTTTCTGATTAGTTGAGTTATCTTCCTATCGTTTATGACTCAACTATTGTCTGCAGACAACTTTGCTTAAAGTATTGGCTGTGTCTAATAAGGTTCTTCGTTTTGCCTTCTCTTTTTCGAAGATTTTTTTTTCTTTTCCTTTGGAACTATGTTACCTGCTACTTTTGTGCTCTAATATTGTTTCTCTACTGAGATATAAAATTTATTGAGCCAAAAAACTTGTGATAATTTTCACATAGCAGAAATTCTATCTTGTCATAGAATTACGACCGGTTGCATACCTTTGTTGTTGGGTCAAGATTGTGTTTGTACGAGTACCCGTGTTACTGTCACGAACCAATTGTTAGAAACCCTAAAAGTTGTCTTCTCTAAGAAACCTTATATACCAAAACCCTTGAGTCTCGTACGCATACTCTGGGATTTTTTTTTAGTCATTCAAGAATGTCTTCCTCCAACTCTAGCGGTTTTGCAAAAGGTTTTCTTGACAAAGGTATTGGTTTTGAGTCCAAGGGAAGGAAGAAAAGAAACTCTGGTAGAAGATAATCATCCTAATGCCTCATGTTACATGCCTATACACACCAGGATGTTGAGAATGAGGATATGGTTTCTGCTGAAGTGGTTCATGATTTTCTTAAATATTTTGAGGAAGCAAAACTGCAGCTCGTTGATACTTTGAAGAGTCTTGATTTGTTAAGAACTGAGTTGAAAAAGGTTACCCATGACCTTGGTCTCATAAAGACACATGTTAAAGAACTTCTCAATGAGGATATGTTCTCTGAAGAAGCAGTTGATGCTGTCAATCACAAGCTCAAAGACCTCAAGGCTCGTGAGGATCCCGAATTGTCCATCTAGTTCGTGTTCGCCTACCGCATAGGAGTCCACTTTGTCGTTAGCTTGTTGATTTTATTATGTCTAGTAAATATTCTTATGAGAATTTTACTCTTATGTTTTTAGGAAGAATAACTAGTGTTTGGAATAGCCATTATAGTGATTACACATAGCTATGTCCAATGTTTTCATCTTTATTGTTTTTAGATTTATTTGCTTAACTTATAAAAAGTTGTTTGGAAGATGATTTTTGCAGTATTAATCTTTGTGGTTTTATATATTGCAACTTATTATGGGATATGTGTGTTTGCGTCTGTGAACCATGATTGTCCCATACATTGTGAAAAGTGAAGTCTTTCATATGTCAATATGCATGTGTTGATAAAAGAATGAATGAACTTTTGACATTACAAAAGTTTTAAGCGTGTTATATGCCATTATGCAAATATTGATGGAAGATAGGATGTACTTTTGTTTACAAGGATTATGTCTATTGTATGTCATTGTGCAAATAGTGATGGAAAATAGAATGAATCCTTGTCTATTCCGCAGTCTTAATCTTCCCTGATCCATATTGAAAAAGCGGGGGTACAACAACCACACCCAATATTTCGCTTAGCAATCTGTATGGACTAACTCCAATATACTTTCAAGAGAATCAACCAGACTCAATCTTAATAAAGTATCAAAGAGTTATAATATCTCGATCTCTCGATTTAATCCTTATTCAAGTAAATAGAAATCTGCAAGTCTGATTAAATATAAGAGAGATAACTTGGATGGTACCAAATACCAATATCCAAGTGTGAATCAATGTAAATCAACAACCAAATGTCGGATATTCTAATTGATTGAACTAACGCACACCTTGTGATATTTCAATTATATAACAAAATATAATGCGAAAAAGAAATAACACAGACACTAGAATTTTGTTAACGAGGAAACCGCAAATGCAGAAAAATCCCGGGACCTAGTCCAGATTGAACACACACTGTATTAAGCCGCTACAGACACTAGACTACTACAAACTAACTTGGGTCTGGACTGTATTTGAACCCCAATCAATCTCACACTGATCCAATGTACAGTTGCGCTCCTTACGTCTCAGATCCTGGCAAGATACTGCGCACTTGATTCCCTTGGCTGATCTCACTCACAACTAAGAGTTGCTACAACCCAAAGTCGGAGACTTTAATAAACAAATCTGTATCACACAGAAAAGTCTACAGTAATAGATAAATCTGTATCCCACAGAAATACCTACGAGTTTTTTTCCGTCTTTTGATAAATCAAGGTGAACAAGAACCAATTGATAACCCAGACTTATATTCCCGAGGAACAACCTAGAATTATCAATCACCTCACAATAATCTTAATCGATGAAGCGAAAGAAGATATTATGGAATCACAAACGATGAGACGAAGATGTTTTTGATTACTTTTATATCTTTCCTATCAGAGATATCAATCTCAAGCCAATCTTTACGATTGTACTCGTACGATAGAAAACGCAAGATCAGATCACACAACTACGAGAAAGTAATATCGGTCTGGCTTCACAATCCCAATGAAGTCTTCAAGTCGTTAACCTGGATTACAAGAAGAAACCTAAGATCAAAGGAGAATCGACTCTAGCTAATACAACTAGTATCACACGTAAGGTGTGGGGATTAGGTTTCCCAGTTGCTAGAGTTCTCCCTTATATAGTCTTTCAAATCAGGGTTTGCAATCAGTGTTAGCTTGGTAACAAAGCATTCAATATTCACCGTTAGATGAAAACTTGATTAGATTCAAGCTAATATATTTCAACCGTTAGATCGAAAACCTAGATTATTACATACAAATGAAATGCACGATTTTAGGTTTGTGTAACCGTACCCAAACATGTACATTCATTGGTTCAACAATAGTTAACCAAATGGTTAGCCATATGATCACTTTCATATTAACCATATTCTTCTTTACCATAACTAGTTCAAATGACTCAAATGAACTAGTTAGAGAGTTGTTCAATTGCTTAGATCTTATAGAAGTATACAAGACACAATCGAAGCAAAAACGATTTGATTCACTCGAATCGATTCATGAACTTTATAGCCACGGTTTGCAAACTTGCATTCCTTAGTTTATATAAGTTTAAGTTCATGAATAATCGTTTTTAGAAATAACCAACTCAAGTACGCGGACTTAGTTCACGAACTTAATTTCTCGGAAGAGTTTACAAATTCCAGCAGATTTTCTCGGGTCGAAAACCTCCGACAGTTCGCGGACTGAGTTCGCAGACTGGTTTTCCGGTTTTCCTGATCAACAAATTACGCATACTTTGGTTCAAGGAATAAGGACTTATACATATATGTGTTACCACACAATGCTTATACCCAACATTGGTTATATATTCTAAACTCTCATTTCAATCATTGAAATATTCTTAGAGAACGTTATATAGTTGTTATTCACAAACTATTTTTCATCAAAGCCATTTTCAAGTGATTGAAACATAATATGACTTTCGTCACTAGGTAAATATAAACTTGGCCAAAGTGAAAGCTTAGTAACACATATTTCGAGAAATAGATAGACGCGATAAACTCCGCTCGAAATAGCAAATGTGTATAATCAAAGTCTATATAGGAAAACAACTTTTGTCTCAAGATAGGAGATAGCGTAGATAGACTTTTGAGTGATAGATAAGTTCAAGTCTCCACATACCTTTTAGTCGATGAAGTTCCACCAGTTCCTTGAGTAGTTCTTCTTCTTGTATGATGATCGCCATGGAGTTCTTGAGCTCAACTACACTTTCTATCCTAGTCCGAGACTTAGCTATAGTAGACTATAAATCAAGACTTATAGTTTTGATCACTAAAATTGACAAACATGCTTGAGATAGCAACGCATGCGAGTTCGACCGAGAAGTGCTCTAACAATCTCCCCCTTTGTCAATTTTAGTGACAAAACTATTAATACATATGGAATACAAAAATAAATAATACACTTTTGTAGCTCTTATTCTACATGCCTAATCTTCAACATTACTCGAAATCATCGTCACTTCCAAGTACTCCAATGATTCCAAAGGTTGTAAGTTTAGCATCATCATTGTTGAAAATACGTAGCTATAACAATGAGAAAACAGAATTCTCGATCATTGTTATATAGTGTCATAATATCATTATGTAGTATCAAAGTTCAATTGTATAACAACTTCGACAACAATACTATGGTGATATCTATCACTCCCCCTTACTCAATACTCCATCTCACATGGAAACCACTCCCCCCTACATAATGATCTGAAAACCATATGTATTTTTTGTGTGAACTACATATTAATTCTCCCCCTTTTTGTTAATAAAATTGGCAAAGGTACAAGAACGTGATCCTAATGAAAATTTCCATAGAGACATTTCATGACCAAAAGCAAGTACATATCAACTTATTTAGATGCAATCGTATAGCCGAAGCTAAATGCTTTCATCAAGGAATTTATAAATATACAAGATAACCCCTATAATATTCCACAGCCGCACTCCCCACAAAGATTTGGCAATTAAGCACAAGTTCAATTAAGAACTCTCCCCCATAATATGTCATTCTTGAAATAACAACAAGAGCGACCTTAATTTCATAAAAAAAGAAGGATTTCTTTGGACATAACAAATCACATACGAATACGAATTTGAATCCAATAAATACTCAATTCAATTAACCACAAGAGAACCCATGATTAGTTAAATCGGAAAAGCTCAACATAAGAGAACTTACGGAGCCGCACAATATATACATAAAATATGGTTCATGGAAGATCCATACTGTGGAATAGACAAGGATTCATTCTATTTTCCATCACTATTTGCACAATGACATATAATAGACATAATCCTCGTAAACAAAAGTTCATCCCATCTTCCATCAATAATGACATAATAGGCTTCAAACTTTTGTGATGTCAAAAGCTCATTCATTCTTTTATCAATACATGCATATCGACATATGAAAGACATAACTTTTGACAAGGTATGGGACAATCATAGTTCACGGATGCAAACACACATATCCCATAACATATTGCAATATATAAAACCATAAAGATTAATACTGCAAAAATATCATCTTCCAAACGATTTTTTAGAATTTAAACAAATAAACCTAAAAACATAAAGATGAAAACGTTGGACATAGCTATGTGTAATCACAATAATGGTTATTCCAAACTCTAGTTATTCTTCTAAATAAAACAATAAAAGAAGATTTACTAGGCAATAAGACCTTTGAAGAATTATATATCGTCCCCGAACTCCTTGTCGTCAACAACCATTGGGACATAAAGTTCATTAAGATAGGAGTTGATATCAATAAACCTTCTTGACTGATGTCAAACCAGGGCCTTCTGAATATCATGAGTCTTAAACACGAAAGCCTTAATTTGTTGAATCTCCTTTCGCATCTCCTACAACACTTCAAGAACGTCAGAAAACTTCTGAGAATTTGAAGGAACGGCTCTTGGCTTCCTCACATTCCTTCTTTTTCTTTTCAATGACGGAGATAATGGAGATTTATCTTTTTCCTTCATGATTGATGGCTTAACAATAATATTAACATCTTTTCCATCAGATGACATGATGCTTGGAGTATCCATAAACGTATGGGTTTATGAAAGGAAATCACAATTTAATCTCAACAAGTAGTCTTGAGATAAAAAGAGATTCCAGGGAAGGAAAAAGGAATGTAGGGTTACGCAACCTTTTAACAGGTTCGTGCATGCACAACTATGAACCCTAGAGAGAGTAGAATTGTCGAGAATAATCCTCCTTTATTGATAGACACAAAACTAAGAAAATAAGAAAAACAAACTTTTCCTAAATCCTGAGAGGTACGCAATCTTGTCTCTTTTGATCAGGCACATGAGGCAATATTTACAAATCAACACAATCAAGTTGTGTTGCGGTGAACAACAATTTGTCCACCATGATCCTCTTGAGAGGAATCCACAGACCTCTGTCTATCAAATAGATTTGACCATACTTTCTTCTCTAATGGTGTTGATTTGTCCTTGGAAACTAACTTCTTAGACGAAGATAAAATCTTACATACCTCACCAGTTTTCTGGGCAAGTTTAAGCTTATTTGCTCTTCGTTGAAGTTTGTTGACATGCTTCAATTTGTGTTTGTACTTGTAAAACTTTGATAGTTCATGACCCTTGAGAGAACAATATGAGCACGCCAATCTTGGATATAAATCAGGCATCTGAGATGTGCAAGCTTCTAGACACACAGTGGAACCTGAAACATTATACACAGAGTTTCCAAAGAAGGGGTCAATTTTTTCTTCCAGATTGGTTGAGCTTTCTTCTGAAAGAATATCAAGATTGATATATGTATTGCTACAATTATCAAAATCAATATTTTCACCAAGAAGTGCAACACTTGATTTCTCGTCTTCATTAGAATCATAGTCGTCAGACATTTCATCAAGAGTTGCAGCAAGACCTTTGTTCCCAGTGTATTTCTTTCAATTTGGACACTTATTTGCAAAATGACCAAAACCTTTACACTTAAAGCACTGAGGCATATCCTCGTCATCAGTCTCATTAATATCCCTATTTTTAGGAGGAACACGATTATGGGGTTTATCTGATGTCTTGGATTTATCTCTGGAAAATCGTTTAATTCTCTTCAAAAGAAGATCCCTAAACTGTCTTGTGATAAACGAGACTGACTTATGAAGATCTTCATCTGATGAATCAGCCTCCGAAAGATCATCTTCAGAGATACAAATACTTTTACTTTTATCAAGTAATTTAGTGTTCCTTAGTGCTTTGAACGCAACATCCTTACAAGGTTTGGACGTATGCCCATGATCAAAGATTTTTAGCTTCCCAACCAGAGTATTTCTGGAAAGCGTTGCGAGATTATTTCCTTCAACGATGGCATGCTTCTTAGAGTCGTATCTAGATGGCAGCGATCTGAGAATTTTCATCACAATGTCCTTTTCAGGAATAGTCTTACCCAATACAAAAGATGCATTAACAATTTCAGACACTTTGTGATTAAACTCATCAAACGTTTCTTCATATGCCATACGAAGGTTTTACCAATCAGAACATAGGTTTTGAAGTCTATCTTCTTTCTCATTGGTATTTCCTTCAAATACGGTTTCTAAGATATCCCAGGCTTCTTTAGACTTAGTGCACATAGTCACATGGTGTTGAAAATCTGGGATAATGACATGTATGATAGCATTTAAGCCGTCAGAATTTTGCTTTGTAGCAAGAACTTCTTCTGCGCTATATCTACCAATATCCTTCGGTATAGTTACATCGCCTTGTGTAATAAACGAAGGTTCATATCCATTAACTACATGTACCCCATGTTTGAAAATCACGGGCTTGAAGAAAAGCACGCATAGTAATTTTCCACCATAGGTAGTTTGAGCCATCGAAGACTGGTGGTCCATTTATGGAGATAGAATTTATGTCCATAGAGTCAGATCGCTACAAACACAGACTTATAAGGTCTTTAAACGTGTTTTCCTTCTCTGATACCAATTGAAAAAGCGGGAGTACAACAACCACACCTAATATTTCTCTTAGAAATCTGTATGGACTAACTCCAATATACATTCAAGAGAATCAACCAGACTCAATCTTAATAAAGTATACCAAAGAGTTATAATATCTCGATCTCTCGATTTAATCCTTACTCAAGCAAATAGAAATCTGCAAGTCTGATTAAATATAAGAGAGATAACTTGGATGGTACTAAATACCAATATCCAAGTGTCAATCAATGTAAATCAACAACCAAAGGTCGGATATTCTAATTGATTGAACTAACGCACACCTTGTGATATTTCAATTATATAACAAAATATAATGCGGAAAAGAAATAACACAGACACCAGAATTTTGTTAACGAGGAAACCGTAAATGCAGAAAACCCCCGGGACCTAGTCCAGATTGAACACACACTATATTAAGCCGCTACAGACACTAGCCTACTACAAACTAACTTCGGTCTAGACTGTATTTGAACCCCAATCAATCTCACACTGATCCAAGGTACAGTTGCGCTCCTTACGTCTCTGATCCCGGCAGGATACTGCGCACTTGATTCCCTTAGCTGATCTCACCCACAACTAAGAGTTGCTACAACCCAAAGTCGGAGAATTTAATAAATCAATCTGTATCACACATAAAAGTCTACAATAATAGATAAGTCTGTATCCCACAGAAATACCTACGAGTTTGTTCCTTCTTTTGATAAATCAAGGTGAACAAGAACCAATTGATAACCCAGACTTATATTCCCGAAGAACAGCTTAGAATTATCAATCACCTCACAATAATCTTAATCGACGCGGCGAAAGAAGATATTATGGAATCACAAACAATGAGACGAAGATATTTTTGATTACTTTTATATCTTTCCTATCAGAGATATCAATCTCAAGCCAATCTTTACGATTGTACTCGTACGATAGAAAACGCAAGATCAGATCACACAACTACGAGAAAGTAATATCGGTCTGGCTTCACAATCCCAATGAAGTCTTCAAGTCGTTAACCTGGTTTACAAGAAGTAACCTAAGATTAAAGGAGAATCGGCTCTAGATAATACAACTAGTATCACACGTAAGGTGTGGGGATTAGGTTTTCCAGTTGCTAGAGTTCTCCCTTATATAGTCTTTCAAATCAGGGTTTGCAATCAGTGTTAGCTTGGTAACAAAGCATTTAATATTTACCGTTAGATGAAAACTTGATTAGATGCAAGCTAATATCTTTCAACCGTTAGATCGAAAACCTAACTTGTTACACACAAATGAAATGCACGATTTTAGGTTTGTGTAACCGTACCCAAACATGTACATTCGTTGGTTCAACAATAATTAACCAAATGGTTAGCCATATGATCACTTTCATATTAACCATATTCTTCTTTACCACAACTAGTTCAAATGACTCAAATGAACTAGTTAGAGAGTTGTTCAATTGCTTAGATCTTATAGAAGTATGCAAGACACAATTGAAGCAAAAATGATTTGATTCACTCGAATCGATTCATGAACTTTATAGCCACGGTTTGCAAACTTGCATTCCTTAGTTTATATAAGTTTAAGTTCACGAATAATCGTCTTTAAAAATAACCAAGTGAAGTACGCGGATTTAGTTCACAAACTTAAGTTCCCGGAAGAGTTTACAAACTCCAGCATATTTTCTCAGGTCGAGAACCTCCGACAGTTCGCGGACTGAGTTCGCAGACTGGTTTTACGGTTTTCTTGATCAACAAATTACGCATACTTTGGTTCAAGGAATAAGGACTTATACATATATGTGTTACCACACAATGCTTATATCCAACATTGGTTATATATTCTAAACTCCCATTTCAATCATTGAAATATTCTTATAGAACGTTATATAGTTGTTATTCACAAACTATTTTTCACCAAAGCCATTTTCAAGTGATTGAAACATAATATGACTTTCGCCACTAGGTAAAGATAAACTTGGTCAAAGTGAAAGCTTACCAATACATATTTCGAGAAATAGATAGACGAGATAACTCGGCTCGAAATAGCAAATGTGTATAAACAAAGTCTATATAGGAAAACGACTTTTGTCTCAAGATAGGAGATAGCGTAGATAGACTTTTGAGTGATAGATAAGTTCAAGTCTCCACATACCTTTTAGTCGATGAAGTTCCACCAGTTCCTTGAGTAGTTCTTCGTTTTGTATGATGATCTCCATGGAGTTCTTGAGCTCAACTACACTTTCTATCCTAGTCCGAGACTTAGCTATAGTAGACTAGAAATCAAGACTTATAGTTTTGATCACTAACATTGACAAACATGCTTGAGATCGCAACACATGCGAGTTCGACCAAGCAGTGCTCTAACACATATTTTATGAATATACTGTGCAGCTCCGTAAGATCTCTTATTTCGAGCATGACCAATTGAATTGATCACACTCTTGTGGTAATTTAGTTGTGTATTCCGATTAAATTAATCATGGGTTTTCTTGTGGTTAATTTAGTTGAGTATTTTTGGATTCAAATTCATATTTGTATGATATTTGTTAAATCCAAATAAATCCTTCTTTTCTTGTGAAAGTAAGGTCGCTCTTGTTGTTCTTTCGGGAATGACATCTTATGGGGGAGAGTTGTAATTGAACTTGTGCTTAATTGCCAAATCTTTGTGGGGAGTGCGGCTGTGGAATATTATAGGGGTTATATTGTATCTTTATAAACTCCTTGATGAATGCATTTAGCTTCGGCTATATAATTGCATCTAAAAAGTTGATATGTGCTTTCTTTTGGTCATGAAATGTCTCTATGGAAATTTCATTAGGATCCCACTAGTTTTCGTACCTTTCCAATTTTATTGACAAGAAGGGGGAGAATTAATGTGTAGTTCACACTACAAATACATATGGTTTTAGGATCATTATGTAAGGGGGAGTGGTTTCCATGTGATATGGAGTATTGACTAAGGGGGAATGATACATATCACCATAGTATTGTTGTCGAAGTTGTGATACAATTGAACTTTGATGTTGTGTAATAATACTATGACATTGTATAACAATGATTGAGAATTCTTGTTTTCTCATTGTTATAGCTACGGATTTTTAACAACGGTGATACTAAACTTACAACCTTTGGGATCATTGGAGTACTTGGAAGTGACGAAGGTTTCGAGTAATGTTGAAGATCAGACATGTGGAAGAGAAGCTACAAAAGTTTATTTATCTATTTTTGTATTCCATATGTATTATAAGTTTAGTCACTAAAATTGACAAAGAGGAAGATTGTTAGAGCACTTCTCGGTCGAACTCGCATGCGTTGCTATCTCAAGAATGTTTGTCAATGTTTGTGATCAAAACTATAAGTCTTGATTTCTAGTCTACTTATAACTAAGTCTCAGACTAGGATAGAAAGTGTAGTTGAGCTCAAGACTCCATGGAGATCATCATACAAAGACGAAGAACTACTTAAGGAACCGGTGGAACTTCGTCGGCTAAAAGGTATGTGGAGACTTTAACTTATCTATCACTCAAAAGTCTATCTACTCTATCTCCTATCTTCAGACAAAAGTCGTTTTGCTATATAGACTTTGATTACTATACACATTTGCTATTTCGAGCCGAGTTTATCTCACTTATCTATTTCTCGAAATATGTGTTAGTAAGCTTTCTCTTTGGCCAAGTTCATCTTTACTAGTGACGAAAGTCATGTTAAGTTTCAATTACTTGAAAATTGCTTTGACGAAAAATAGTGTGTGAACAACAACTATATAACATCCTCTAAGAATGTTTCAATGATTGAAATGAAAGTTTAGATTATATAACCATGGTTGGATATAAGCATTGTGTGGTAACTCATAAGTCCTTATTCCTTGAACCAAAGTATGCGTACTTTGCCACTCAGGAAAACCGGAACTAAAGTCTGCGTACCCACTCCGCGTACCCAGTCCATGTACTGTCGGAGATTCTCTTCCCGAGAAAATCTGCTGGAGTTTGTGAACTAAAAACAAACTTATTCTCGGTACTTAAGTCCGCGTCCCTGTCCGCGTACTTAACTTGGTTATTTTCTAAAAACGGTTATTCGTGAACTTAAACTTATATAAACTAAGGAATGCAAGTTTGCAAAGCGTGGCTATAAAGTTCATGAATCGATTCGAGTGAATCAAATCATTTTTGCTTCGATTGCGTCTTGTATATTTCTATAAGATCTAAGCAATTGAACAACTCTCTAACTAGTTCATTTGAGTCATTTGAACTAGTTATGGTAAAGAAGAATATGGTTGATATGAAAGTGATCATATGTCTAACCATTTGGTTAACTACTGTTGAACCAACTAGATGTACATGTTTGGGTACGGTTACACAAACCTAAATAAACGTGCATTTTATTTGTGTGTAACAAGCTAAGTTCCGATCTAAAAGTTGAAAGATATTAGCTTGAATCTAATCAGGTTTTCATCTAACGGTGAATATTGAATGCTTTGTTACTAAGATAACATTGATTGCAAACCCTGGTTTGAAAGACTATATAAGGGAGAACTCTAGCAACTGGGAAACCTAATCCCCACACCTCCTGTGTCATACTAGTTGTATTAGCTAGAGTTGATTCTCCTTTAACCTTAGGTTTCTACCGAGACTCTGTAGGTTAACGACTTGAAGACTTCATTGGGATTGTGAAGCCAGACCGATACTACTTTTCTTGTAGTTTTGTGATCTGATCTTGCTGTTTCTATCGTACTAAGTACAATCGTAAGATTGGCTTGAGATTGATTTTTCCGATAGACAAGATATAAAAGAAGTCACAAACATCTTCGTCTCATCGTTTTTTATTCCGCAATATCTTCTTTCACTAGTCGATTAAGATTATTGTAAGGTGATTGATAATACTGAGCTGTTCTTCGAGAATATAAGTCTGGTTTGTCAATTGGTTCCTGTTCACCTTGATTTATCAAAAGAAGGAACAAAAACTCGTAAGTATTTCTGTGGGAGACAGATTTATCTATTACCGTAGACTTTTCTGTGTGATACATATTTGTTTATTAAAGTCTCTGACTTTGGATCATAGCAACTCTTAGTTGTGGGGGAGATCAGCTATCAAGTGCGTAGTTTTCTGATGGGATCAAAGACGTAAGGAGCGCAACTATACCTTGGATAACTGTGAGATTGATTGGGGTTCATCTACAGTCCAAACCGAAGTTAGTTTGTAGTAGGCCAGTGTCTGTAGCGGCTTAATACTGTGTTTTTCAATCTGGACTAGGTCCCGGGGTTTTTCTGCATTTGCGGTTTCCTCGTTATCAAAACTTCTGGTGTCTGGGTTATGTATTATATTTTGTTATATAATTGAAATCTTACAGGTTGTGCGTTCAATCAATCAATTGGGAAATACAACCTGTGGTTGTTGATTGAAATTGATTGATGCTTGAACATTGGTCTTTGGTACAGTTCAAGTGATTTCTCTTGTATTCAATTAGACTCGCAAATTTCTATTTGCTTGAGTAAGTATTGAATCGAGAAAGAGAGATATAACTCTTTGATATACTTTTATTAAGATTGAGTCTGACTATCTAGTTGATTCTCTTAAAAGTATATTGGAGTTAGTCCATACAGATTGCTAATCGAGATATTGGGTGTGGTTGTTAGACCCCCGCTTTTTCAAAACCATTCCTCTGAAAACAAATTTATCATAGAATATTTATCTAGTTAATCAATCAACAGCCTCATGGGTTATTCTTTTAACAATATTACATTCCAATATGAAATCTCAAAAGAAATAAGTAATTTTGGATCACACTGTTTGTAGACCATAAACACTAGATAAACACCTATTAATGGTCGCAATGACATTCTTACAATTTCCCTCCAGGTGTAACTTCCTCCAACTGCTTATTCTTAGCCCATTTCATAGCTTTTAGAGCTGTTAAAGTATCAGCTTTCTCCTCATCTTTTGATTTTCCAAAGGTGCATTTCCCTCCATCAAGAATACCTGCATGATTATGTAATATCAGTCTAGTTATCATACCATTTGTAGCTTTCAATAAAGAGGCATCAAAATTAAGTTTGAATTCTCCTCCAATTGGTTCCCATCTTGCCTAGATACCAACTACATCTTCATGTGGACTTAATTATAAATACTCTTAATCTTCAGTATAGATACTTGACGTGGAAATCAATTCAACACAATGTGCCTACACATTTTTAATAGAACACCTTGATATGGGATTAGATGTAGGGATCTGATTCATTCTTAGTCGATATGAACATCAGTGGCACTATTTTTTTATTGTTATCCTATATTTGGAAGACATTATATAAATTTATAACGATTTCTAATCTAATCCAAGTCCAAACTAGGGAAGTAATTAAAATTTTTAGACTGAAACGTTAATTCAAGCCCTAGTTTTTCATAAAAGCTCATAACATTCTTTATAATTACGTTAATAGTATATATATATATATATAGTTTACAAAATTTAGGAAGACTGTAACCTTCTAATTTGTGAAGTCGGAAGACCGAAGGTCAAATATACAAAAATATTTGTTCAAAAGTGATGAAGAATTGGACATCATAAATTAAATTTTTTTGATGCAAAACAAGAATTTTGTTACTGTGAAGTTAAAACTATATTGTTTACATCCTCCAATATCACACTTGTGATAAAACTTTGAGGATATGCAATCCAAATCTTAGAAATTTTATAAATCCTAGCATTCATAGCAAGTTTATGTGCTGGCTTGTTATTCCGTCTATTAATAAACTTGCAGTTCCATTAAGGGTGTTTGCCTAACATAGTTTTCATATCTAATATGAAAGCTTGATTTTCCCATGCCACTTTTGGAAAACCTACATTTACTGTATCAGTCACTAACCGTGCATCCATCTCAAAGGTTACAAATTGCAAGCGTAGCTCCTACACATCATGCATGGATTGCAGTAGCCCTCGATACTCGGTAGCTTATGCATTTATGAGTCTATCGGCATAATAACATCTTCCTTGGATGAAGTCCACTGCAAAAATCACGACAACTAGTCCGAAACTAGTGAATTAATAATTTTGAAAGAACCATCACAACAAACTGAACAATATGGGCTAGTGGTGGTTTCCATTTAGTGTTCAGTCTTGGTATATGTATATTTCTATCACCAGTAAGACATTTCTGCAACATATGCTTCCATGTAGAAGAATTTGGATTTGAAAACGCAGGGGGCACCAAGATACACCACCAACTATCTCTTGTTGTTAAAACGTTTACAGAATTGAATTCGTGAACCTAACTTATAAAGAGAGTTCTTGGACGGTACCAAAGACCAATATCCAAGGATCAATCAAGTTTTTTTCAGCTAACAAGGTTGGACCTAGCTACTGTGATTTATCAACGCACAACCCATGATATTTCAATTATAAAGATAAATAATATAATGCGGAAAAAGAAATAACAACGACACCATAAGTTTTGTTAACGAGGAAACCGCAAATGTAGAAAAACCCCGGGACCTAGTCCAGATTGAACAACATATTGTATTAAAACGCTACAGACACTAGCCTACTACCAATTAACTTTGATCAGGAATGTAGTTGAGCCCTAAAAGGAAATCCACCGATTAAGGTACAGTCGCGTTCCTTACGCCTCTTGAATCTCGCAAGACTTTGCGCACTTGATTTAGCTGATGTCACCCACAACTAAGAGTTGCTTCAATCTCAATTGAAGACTTTAAACCAAATCTGCCTCCACAGATTAAGCCTATATTCGATTTCCTGATTTACAATCTGAACGGATGATCAGATCAAACGATAGATTCAGGTGAAGGAAATCAATAACAACTTAGACAAAAGTCTGGCTATCCTCAAAATCCGGACTTATGCAACCAAAGTGTAGCATAGATTATTATTCACCTCACAGGTATAAAACTTACGGAATCAACAAAGTAAGAGACGAAGAGACTCTGTTGATTACTATCTATCTTGATCGTTGGAGCAAGCTCTACAAACAATTAAGATAAAACATAACTGGACCTGGATTCACGAATCCCTGTGAAGTCTTTATAGTCGCTAAACCCCAAAAGGGTTTTTGGAGAGGACGACTCTAGATACAACTAGGACACACCAAAAAGTAGTGTCAGGATTCAAATATTCAAGTTTCAGAGTTCCCCTTATATATACTTCAAAGCCTAGGTTGTTTTAGGTTTAAGCTAAGATAGCTTTGGAACCAAGCAAACAATATCCACCATTAGATGAAAGCTTTGAATCTTAATCACATATACAAGATATACATTATGGTTATGTAAATCACAACCGAACCGTTTATAAACACTATGCTCAACATGGTTAGTCGAAACTAGCCGATTTGAACTTAAAAGCTTAACACTCATTTTCATCTTCACTAAGACATTAAGATTAAGTCAATCATGTGGTCAATTGAGGATATTTTTAATTAGAGAAAATATCAAGTGTACATTACTTCATAGAAATAATTTAATCGCAATTGAATCATGATCGACATAGTTTTAAATGCACACAGTACAATTACTTGAACAGTTCGTGAATCGGCTGAGTCACCAGTACGTAGACCGGTATGCAAACTTATACGCAAGTACCAAGTTCCGGAGTCAACAGAACTTTTCAGTTCATAAACCGGTTTGCACACTTATATATGCAATAACCAAGTTCCGGACTCTACAGAACTTTTCAGATCACGTACCGGTTTGCAAACTTTGACCCATTTCAAAGTTCCGGAGTCTACAGAAATTTTTAGTTCTAGTACCGGTTTGCAAATTTGTAGACCTTTGCCGGTTTCGAAGTTCACATAACATTTAGCTTGTGTACCGGCTTGGGCACTAAACTAGTTCTAGAACATAAAGTTAAATAATTGTAGACTAGAAATCAAGATATAGTTTTGACAACTAAATTTGACAACAAGCTTGATATAGCAACACTTGTGAGTTCGACCGAGCAATGCTCTAACATGATTCTGAACTGTGCGTATTCCTGCAATTGGGTTAGGTTTGATATCACTGGAATACGAAAATACATCGAGCTTTCCAAATTTCCCATACAATAATAACAATTTTCACGACCCAATCTGTATCCAGTTTATAGAAGTCGTTGGAGAACCAACTGAAGATTCAATCTTGTACAGTCATATCTTCAGTAAACATGCTTCTTTGTGCACATGGTAAAGAATTTCATGCTGCTCTTGAGAATGAGCATTCCCGTAGTATATGCCTTGTTATATAAACATCATTATTGCATATCTTGCATTCTTCACAACCGTATCTCAAGACTCTGGCACTTTCTTGTTAGATGGAACAATGTCAGTAAGACATTTCCAAATAAAAATTTTCACTCTTGGCAAGGTGTATATGTAGATTCCAAATCATCTTCCAGATTTCGGCTATCTCATCATCCATTGTAGAGTTATTATTCTTGATTTCCACCAGTATATTGTATGTAGACTTCACGGTGAAATTTCCATTTCTTGAAAAAGTCCACACTAACTTATCTTCTGAAGTATATAATGTCATTTGCTGAATTTTCACAGCATCATCTTGTAAGAAAAGTTGTTTCCCTATACTGACTTTCCGTGATCTAGTGTCTTGATATATCAAATCACTGAGTTTGCTACGTCCAACTCCGTAGCTGGAATTGGTGGTATCTACATGTGCATAATCCAGTTATCATTTTATATGGAAATACTTCTACTATTCTTTACAATCCAGAAGCTAAATTTTTGTACAAAAGCCATGCTCCCCTGAATGCTTTGACATGCCATGTAGAGTTCTTCTTCTTCGCATGTCGACCGAAAGTGTTAGGAAAATATTTATGTTTTAAAGCCTTGGCCCATAACAGTTTTTCATTTTGCAGCAATCTCCGTGCTGCTTTTATTAATAGTATTGCTTGGTTAAAATAAGCCAATCCCCTAAAACCCATTCCACTTGCATGTTTATTCTTACACACATTTAGCCATGAGGTAAGGTAAAAACTTTTATTCTCGTGTTTATCCCACCAGAATTTCTTCCTTAGTAGTTTCATATGGTATCTTGAAAATACCCATATGGTACGAGGGTATTGCATTTAGAACACTTTTTTATCAAAACCGATTTACCAGTTTGGTTAAAGAATTTCCCCTTCCACCTTGTAAGTATTGACTTCATATTATCAACTAATCTTGAAAAACAAATTGTCTATCTTCTATACAGAAAAATTGGAATACCCAAGTACTTTTCATCTAAATCCATTCTTTCATCTTCAAGCTTTTTAAAAATATTGTTTGATGTCGTGGATGAATTTGTTTAGAGAAGTATACAGTTGATTTCTGAAAATTAATCTGTTGTCCTGACATCTTTATAAAGAAAGCTAAATTTTGGTCAAGCAAGACAGATTTGAGTCAAAATAGGGGGAAATAAAAAAAACCTTATAAGTCGACTTTTTTCTCTCTCGGTTCTGGTCTCTAACTGATACTTTCTGGCCATTGCATTCATTAAACTTAAAACTAGCATGTCTATAGGATATGGCCTCTACCATCCCCATCAAGAAAAAGTTAAGAATATTTACAACACATAAAGCGTAATCTTGAGTTTTTATTTTCTAGATAATCGGTCCCAAATTGAAAAATATAATGTGATTAATCTTTTATGTAAAATATTATCATACAAGAAGATGCACTACAATAACGCCATATCAACTTAAAAACGGCGATGGCTACTGTCAGAGCTATATAAAACCTGACGCCAACTAAATCTCCACGAGTTGGCTCATTGCCGGTGCCAGATTCCTCTATAGTACTGGCTTATTGCCAGTGCCAGATTCCTTCATAGTGCTGGCATATTGCAAGCGCTGGAAATTTTTAACGCTAGATACTCTCTTCACGAGCCAGCATCAGCCCATCCTGCCTTTGTCATTGTTCTAATACCAATGAATCTCATTTTCCAACACTAGCACTGGATGGTATCTTGCTCCATGCCGAGCAGCTTTATTTCCTGGTGTTAGTCATTGATAGCACCATAACCACTTTAGTACATGACTTGATGCAACGACATGCCTATTTTCATCACTTGCATCATGAGCTCGGACTACTTTGCTTGATATCCTGAGTCGCAAATATATTACAAGTAAACCTCCCAAATGAGATTATGAAACACCATCATTGGTAATTCATAGTACTAAGTACCCAGCGTACTTAAATACCCATGGCTGACATCACAAGAGCTCATCGATCAAATCATATCAATGCAGTCTACTCCTATACTTAATAAAATTTAAGTCACCCATAAACTTACTATTTTCACTAGACTTGGCACCGATCAGTCCACTTAACCACTTCGTGAACTGTGCAACTTGCCTCACTAAATTAGCAGCTTCTTGTTTTAACTTAACCAAAAGTAGTTTTAGTAGTAGTCGTCCATGACTCCACTATTAAACATCAAATATGTCACTTGGAGGGATTCTCAATGGGTATTTGTTTGGCGGTTTACAATAACGTGCGTTGTAGCAACACATGCATGATGATAAAGTAACAAGTATTAAGAACGGTTAAGAGCACTTAAGGAGCGAGTAAGTACTGGTCATACGTAACTGATGGTCTTCCATGGCATAGCGGATACGACTCACCCTACCTCTGTTGATATCCCAATTTCGCACCCCCGGTAAAAATTAATTTTACTGTCCGGAACTTGACAAAAGA
Organism: Papaver somniferum; assembly: GCF_003573695.1. Taxonomy (NCBI): domain Eukaryota; kingdom Viridiplantae; phylum Streptophyta; class Magnoliopsida; order Ranunculales; family Papaveraceae; genus Papaver; species Papaver somniferum. Next base: position 144,718,086 of record NC_039365.1, on the reverse strand, counting down.
GAAGTTGTTTAGGAACCCACATCCCAGTAAAATTCTTGTCCATACTACTCCATACAAACCATCTTCCATATCCACCAAACGAAGTAAAAAAGGGGGACAAAGAAACCAAAAAAAAAATTATTTATCATAATCATTTTCCTTCCACCCACTTTTATCCAACATATCCTTCTCACACAAAAATCTATTGAATTTCCCCAAAATACACTGTTCTACTCACTCAAATATACTATTATACTTTACCCCATTACACTATTTTACTCCATCAAATATACCATTCTACTCCACCTAAATACATTATTCTACTCCCTCAAATATACTACTATACTCCACCATTATTCTACTCCCTCAAATATACTATTTCACTCCATCCAAGTACACTATTTAACTCCACCAAATACACTATTCAACTCACCCAATAAAACAATCTACTCCCCAAAATCTACCGTTCATCAAGAATTCTAAATAATCGAGCTTTTAAACTAAATTAAAACGAATAGACACACAATGGGTCCCATAAACCAGGGCCCCCGGAAACTCCACCGGGATGGGGTCTTCCCAATGTGTCTACACGGTTTTAATGTTGTTCAAAACAACAGTTTGTTTAGAAGGTCTGATCATTCATTTTCCTTTATCATTCCATACAAAAAAAAACATTTTTTTATCTCTCCCACCAATTTCATTTACACCGTCAATCCATACACCATTTGTACTTCACTTTCACACTATTCCCCACATATCCATAGTCCACTCATTACCTATATAAAGAAACTCCTACTCCTTCACCAAAGGACACAAAAAAAAATCCATATATTCTCGATTCCAAAAGTAAAACACCTTTCCATGAAATCCTACTCCAATTTTTACTTGCTCATCTTTTTTTTGTACTATTTTAAAACAACAAAAAATACTACAAGTGCTAAAGTAATCATTATTTTCTCATTGTACTTAGTTAGTTTGTATTCTATAATTGGTTAACTTGAAATAAGTTATATGTAATATTAGCAAAAAAAGAAAACAAAAAAATTGTTTAAGTCGAATCAAGTATTCGCCTTTAAATTTTTAAAAGATTAGCATTAAATTTATAGTACTTTAACTACTTTTAGCATGTTTATCCAAGACAAAGAAATCATTGTAAGGATCTTCCAAGGCTCAATATCGCATCCAAGGTATAATAACTAAATTTATTCTTTTTTCTGTTATTGATTAGGGACTAATCAAAAATGGGAAAATAATAGTCTTTTCTTCCATGTCAATGTTATAAACCAAAAAGTTGTATACTGTATCTCTTTTCCAACCAATTGATTAATCTGAAATGTAGGTACTAAATGGTCTTCTACTCCATATTATCCATATTAGACCCGGGTGTATCTCTTCTACCTATTAATGCTAATTAACTCATCTTTATATGATTGAACCCAAACACGACTATAAAATGGTCTTCCAATCTCGCATAAATTTCACACATACAAACCATCAATTTATAATTTTATCTCTTTTTTATGTGGACGAATCCAAGTGTGGGTAAAAATGATCTTCTATCTCACATTAAAGGGTCGCACATACATACTTGCACATTAATTTATTGTTTCACCTTTTCTTTATGCGGACGGATCCAAGTGTGGGTAAAAATGATCTTCCATCTCACATTAAGGGCCGCACATACATACTTGCGCATAATTTATTATGTTATCTTTTATTTACGTGGACGAATCCAAGTGTGAGTAAAAATGGTCTTTCATCTCACATTAAGGGTCGTACACACATACTTGCGCATTAATTTATTATTTTACCTTTTCTTTATGTGAACGAATCTAAGTGCGGATAAAGATGGTCTTCCATCTCACATTAAGGGTCACACATACATACTTGCACATTAATTTATTATTTTTCCCTTTCTTTTATGTGCACGAATTCAAGTATGGGTACAGATGGTCTTCCATCTCACATTAAGGGTCCCACATACATACTTGTATATTGATTTTATATCACTAATTTCTAGAGTTGGCCTAAACTCTAATGTTGAACCTATAGCTACGCAAGACTACTAGGTGATACCCTTTCATACTTAAGATTTCCCTTAATTCTTTGTCATCGTATTTAGAGTTTCCCTAAACTCTAACTTCGAGCCTATAGTCACACGAGACTATTTGATGATACTCTTTAATGCTTAGAATTTCCCTTAATTTTTTTCGTTACATCTAGAGTTGCTCTAAACTCTAAGCGATGAGTTCATAGTCCCATGAAGCTTTAAACTCTCAATTTTTTCGTGTCTCAGTTATGAAATTTCTTTCTCGGTTTTAGCAATCTTTATGCTCCGAGTCAACAATCACAATAATGCATATGTACATTTTGATAAAATAAATCGTAATCATTTTCCCCTTTAATCATGAAGTAGAGGGCAATCATATGATCGGGCGGTTGATGGGTACCTAACACCTTCCCATCCCGTCTAGAATCTCCTTGCCCAAACTCTCTGATAGAATATCATAAATATGTAAGTCATAGCTAGATTGTTATTCCTGAATGAATTCAAACTAGTTAGAAAGGGTCATGACTCATCTTAGTCAGGTGGCGACTTCAAAAAGATCTAGTATATGTGCATTGATATTCACGAACAAATGAGCATTTTTGCACACACTACACTCTTGTCATCCCTCACCCTTTCCACTTAAAAGAGAACATTGAACCGGACGGCTCGGGCCGACCCTCGTTCCCGCTCGTTCTTCTCTCGGTTTCTACAAACTCCACTTCTCCACTCCCTTACAACTTTCATAACTTACAAGGAATCAATATGGTCACTACAACTATAAATAGATCATATTTACATTCACAAGTCTAGCCTTCATACAGTAGTTCAACAACTCCACACTGCAAAACATCACACTCTAGTTTCTTTATTTAATCAGCGTTCCTCTCCGAAGATCAACTCATCATCTCCACCGTTGTGACTAAAGAAGGATCTGAACGACCATTTCTTCGTTTAGGCTCGTCTTGTACGATTTTGATCTCTCGAATCTAAGTACTTACGGTTGCTGATGGTTGTTTTTTAGCTTAGAGTTAAAATCGTAAAACCTTACATCTGACATGACGTCACTACAACTACGAGCGCATTTATTGAATCGTTCAACATACCTACGTAAGAATTACCAGGGTACCTTTTTTTTATATACATGTGTCATGTTCCACGGAAGAACCCTTAGTATTGACCGACACCATCTTCGTACATACCAAACCCTAATTCTCATGCCACCGTGCCAAGGCATGCTAACCATGCCAGCCGCACCACTGTGCCAATGGCAAACCATGCCAGCCACATCTCCGCGCCAAGGCATGCCAACCATGCCAGCTGCACCACTGTGTCAATGGCAAACCATGCCAGCCAAATCTCCGCGCCAAGGCATGCCAACCATGCCAGCAGCACCACTGTGCCAATGGAAAACCATGCCAGCCACATCTCTGCGCCAAGGCATACCAACCATGCCAGCCGCACCACTGTGCCAATGACAAACCATGCCAGCCACATCTTCGCGCCAAGGCATGCCAACCATGCTAGCCGCACCATGCGCCAATGGCATGCCAAACCCTTGGCCCCACCATGCCAAGCCAACCGCACCTTGCCTTGGCCCCAACCATGCTAGCCGCACCATGCGCCAATGGCATGCCAAACCCTTGGCCCCACCATGCCAAGCCAACCGCACCTTGCCTTGGCCCCAACCATGCTAGCCGCACCATGCGCCAATGGCATGCCAAACCCTTGGCTCCACCATGCCAAGCCAACCGCACCTTGCTTTGGCCCCAACCATGCTAGCCGCACCATGCGCCTATGGAATGCAAAACCCTTGGCCCCACCATGCCAAGCCAACCGCGCCTTGCCTTGGCCCCAACCATGCTAGCCGCACCATGCGCCAATGGCATGCCAAACCCTTGGCCCCACCATGCAAAGCCAACCGCACCTTGCCTTGTCCCCACCATGCCAAGTCGTTCGTACCAAACCCTTGGCCCCACTATGCGAAGCCATCCGCTCCATTGGTCATGGCCCCACCATGCCGGCCTTCCATATGCGGTTACCAAAACGAATGCATGCGACGATCAACGGCTACCTTTCCATCTTAGATGAATATCCTAGCCGTCCAAGGTCGCCAAACAACGCATGGTAACCATTGGCCCAAAACCCTAGTTTTGTCCACGCCAAACCGCGCCAAGGCATGCCTTGCCACATGTGCCAATGGCATGCCAACCACCTTGCCGCGCCATACCATGCCGGCGGCTACCAAAACGAAGGCCTGCAACAATCAACGACCACTTTTTCATCTAAGATGCAAATCTTAGCCGTCCAAGGTTACCAGCTAACACATGACAACCTTTGTCCCTAGTTTGGTCGCGCCTAAACACATCCAAATCCCTAACTTTTGGCCACGCCTAAATTAGGCCATATTAAAGCCATACTGATTATACTTTCATGCCACTGGCTACCAAACGAAAGGTTGCAATAATCAACAGCTACCTTCCTCTTAAGATACAAAATATCGACCGTTGAAGGTTACCACCGAGCCGGCAAGTCTTCCAATCTCAACTTTCCAGACAACAACAACATGCTATATGTTTTCCAAGAAAACACTCGAGACATCAACACATGTCACAAACTGGGGGATGCTCATTGGGTATTGGTTTGGCGGTTTACAGCGTGCGACGTACACTACGCCCGTTATAAGAAAGTGTCATAAGGATGAGGCGGTTAGTAAATACAGGGAGTAATGGTGAAACGCTTTCTTTTATGGAACATCAATTCCAAGCGTTACCGGTTACCACCTCCTCCCATTTACTCACTCGTTTTCCATTTCTTAATGAGACCAGAGTACGTTTCACTTCGACTTGTATAAATAGGCATTACCTATTTTCACCGAACAACAGGTTCAGGTCAGGAGGATACAACACTCAGAAAACATTTGTTAGCTTTCCATTTGTTAGCTTTCCACTTTCTGATACAAGTCGTGAAACAAATACTCTTCCAGAATCAACTATTCTGGTCTCAACACTTTCTTTGCTTCCCTCCCCAAAACCAACCCTTCTCCTTCACTTTGTGACCGAAGCAAGTCTAGAACGACCACTTCTTGGTTTAGGCCGGATTTTTACAGATTGATCTCTCGAATCTAAAGTACTCCCTTGCAGTACATTGTTTAGGGTTTAAATTCGTTTCTCACCCACACACCCGAAATTACCAAAATCAGCAGAAACCGTTTACACCCTCAAACAATTAGCGACCACAGTGGGAGATTGGTCTTCGGTTACAATGTCAATTTTCAATCCTCGATCTCATACTTCGACCCAGACGTCAGGACGGTAGATGCAAACGATCCGCTCAGGGATCGACGACTCAGTTACCAGACGACCCGATTACCGGTCATGACACGGCAAGGGGCGACCGGGGACTTCCCAGGGGTTAAAAGAAAACGATCCGCCCAGGGATTGACGACTCGATTATCAAGTGACTCAGGGACGACTGGGGACTTTCCAAAATTGCGGTGCTTCTCACAAAACTCGGACTTTCACCTGACTCATTTTTCGTTAGTAGATCCAAAAAACCGAGTAAGTCTTTCCTAGACAAAATACATGGTTTACTATTTCAAGTTTTCACGGGAATGATAAAACCGATATCCATGTTATGTTTCTTCCCATGTCATCTACCGACACACAACGTTCACGGTTCCATACCTTCCCTGGGATGTTTGTTTCACTTACAATCATAACCAAAAACGACATCATCCTAAAACAGTTCATCCCGAATAATAATCCAAAACCCTCATAGGTAAAACTTGTCTATCAACTGAAAAATCCAGAAAATCAAAACCATAAAGCCAGGTGTTTCATTTGCCTTTCAAAAAAAAATCGAAACAGAAGAATTTCAGAAGACAGAAGTGCATTCAAAGGAAGCCATTCAACGGTGTTTTGCTCTTCTCGAAGAAGGCGTCCTTCGTCATTTGGAGGACCGCCTGTTTCAGCTCCAACTCTTTGGACAACCTTTCGACCACCGCTTCTTGTTGTTTGGCCACGTCCGCAGAAGGACCTTCGGTCACCTTGGCCTGCAACTTTTGTATCCCATAGAAACCCTAACGCCCAGTTCCTCGTGGAATCAGTCACCTACCCGTACGTACCTACTTTGCATAATAACGATTACCAATCACTATTCATGAGGTAGCCGACGCTACTACAGTGATATTCGAAGAGAAGAACCACATTTCTATAGATTCATGGAAGGCATACCTATGGCTAGGATTTGCCCCAAAACAAGAAAACAAATTGAAAGAGAAACGCTGGAGTACATAGCTGGAATACGCTTGCCCACTTTATTGCTACCGCGCTACCGCTAACAACAGGACGTGAGAACAAATATACGAGATAAAAAGGAGAGCCAACCCCTTTCATACGCATGACACTTTTGGAATTTGAATAAGGAAATGATTTCCTATTTGATCTACGTATGGAAAGAGGCAGTTGGGCCCGCAAGAACAAGTCCGCGCCATGCAAGCCAGCTTCGTGCCAAGCCAACAGTCTGCGCCATGTCCAGCTAACAGTCCGCACCATACCAAATCCAAGCCAGCATCCACGCCAAGACAGCGCCCATTCCAAGCCGATCCAGCGCTAACATCTTGCATCTTTCCATCGCCAGCAGCTTGCATCCTTCCAGCGCTAACAGCTTGCATCTTTCCAGCGCCAGCAACTTGCATCCTTTCCAGCGCTAACAGCTTGCATATTTACAGCAGCTTGCATCTTTCCAGCACTAAAAGCTTGTATCTTCCCAGCGCCAGCAACTTGCATCCTTCCAGCGTCGCCTTTTGAACGCCTAGTAGAAGGAAATCAGCAATCTAATTTCATCACACGTAAAGATCAGGAACGACTTCTCCAAAATCGAAGCAAAGAAAATCAGCAAACCCCTGAGTTCACAAAGACTCTCTTCCTGTCAGGAGCTGCATGATTTTTGGGGACTTCGCCCACATAATCATGCAGTCTATGATGAAACACTTATGTGATATTCTGTAGGCGCAGCGTCAAGACATATTCGCAGCCCTCAACCGCACTGCATCAGGGAAGCAGCTGTTTCCAACCAGAGAAGCCTTTCCCAAACCCCAACCTCTCCTGGAAAGCACGATTGATAGATGGAACTGGGGACTCCTAACCATTGTTCGCTTGAAAGGTGTCCAGTTTGACAACAAACTGATTAACGTAGCCGCTCCGCTTCAACGTTCGCTCCAACAGCCACGTCCTCCAGCAGCAGCTCTGCTTCGACGTTCGCTCCGACAGCTGCTCCGCTTCAACACTCACTCAAGCAGCCGCTCCTCTTCAGCGTTCTCTCCATAAGCTGCTCCAGAAGCCGAAGCTTCAGCGTTTGGCTCCTTAAGTTTCAACATCCTTTCCAAGAGCCGAAGCTGTTTCAATGTCGTTTCTTTCTGCAAAGAGTCGTACCACCACGCTCCCCATGTCAAGGATCATGATCAAAGCCAGCCAACCTTCGTAGTCATGACCGCCTTTTGATCCATCTCATCAAAACTCGTGAACATGGACAGTTTGCTCACTTATGCGTCCAGCCAATTCTTTTACTTCTATGGATGCCCATATAATTCCAGCCAACCTACTTTGTTACCACGACAATGTAGTCTATTCTGATTACATCTACTACCAAGAACTGTTGCCTCTCATTTTTTGATCCAGCCAAAGCTTCACCACAGCAGTAATCACTACAAAAGTAACTTGTACTCCTTCATATTTTAAGTTCCACGTGGAAGAAGTAACAAAATCACCAGTACGAACGCACGATGGTGATTTCTTTATCATGGTCAACCCACTGACCATACAAGATGAAAGCATGTAAACCATACTTGGGGACTGAGGATATACACGGAATCCTTTCACTGTCAAAGCTCAGAAGACACGTTCAACCAAAAGGTCATAGCCACAACAAGGTCATCTACTCTTCAAGGGTGCAGCGCAAGAAAATCATCACCTATCTGTCCAGAAGACGCCTTCAACACTTTACAAGGCTGCAGAGGATCCCAAGTCTTCTCAGAGGAAAACAACTTCAGAAACTGAAGAAAAATGCTACTGGTGACTGCTCATCGCAGTCCATCCCGATGACCATGAAAGACTCATGAGATAACTCCAGAGACGGGCTGAAACATTTTCTTGAAGAAACAGAGGGAGCCATGATAAACAACATAACTCTCTCATTCCTACCACTTCACTATCCAGGATATTTCATCATGTGATATTCTGATCACCCCAGCGTCACATCCAGAAGAGTACGATAAGCTTATATCGAATCCCGTGGACGTGGATTCAAGGCGATGCAATGAAAGTAGGCTACACATGGGGACTACCAACATGGGACGCTTTCACTCCCCTCAACCAGGTCATTTCTGATTTCAACATCATCAGTGTCGAAGTTTTACGAGCCGCGGGAATTTCTTAACATGAAGTCGTACATGTGCACCAAAGACTCCAAATGCACGCCACAAAGATACTTCACATATTCGGCCAAGCCATCGGATCTAATAGAAGCATAACTGGGGACTTCTCACCACATCCCATTCCATACGATAATCCAAGATTCGGAAGATGGTTCGAAGGATGCCACTTGGAACCAAGTCCTTGAAGACTTTATAGTAGCACATCGCCAACGAAACGTCTCCCAACTCATCTATTTCATTCAGTGTCTCCGGAAGATTACGACCAATACAAGCATCCATAATATATTGTCATCGCGATCAGAGGGTCCAGGCACTGAACAACCTAAAATCAAGGATGGACCGAAAACGCAAACACATCCATCCGTCCCAAGAATGCAATGGAGTTTGATAAATTTTGGAATCCACTAGAGAGACACTACAGACGAAAGCACGGATCCGAACGAGCAACAGAAAACATAAGAAGGTCAATATCTCTTTTCATGCGGACGGAGTTTCTAGAGTTCGAACAAAATAAAGATTCTTTCTTGCTCCATGAAATGGATGATTGGGCGCGACTATGCCACCTCAGGCCCGCAACATCCCTCCTGAGTTCTTCCTGAATTTTACTGTCGAGTTGTTTTCACCTCCCTAACGAGCTCAAAACCTAAATATTCCCTCGTGGAGAGATAGCAAATTCTTTTCTGTTCAGAATGGAGGTGCGGACCGTCAAAATCCGAGTTCGTACGAGAATTCTACAGCGATTTTAGTAAGGGGCGCTAAATAGGGCTGCAACATACTAAAATCTGAAGCAAGTTGTTAACTTCCCGAAGCCAGTCGTCACCTTCCCAGGGAACTGACGCAAGTTGTTATGTTCCTGAAGCCAGTCGTCACCTTCCCAGGGAACTGAAGCAAGTTGTTACCTTCCCGAAGCTTGTCGTCACCTTCCCAGGGAACTGAAGCAAGTTGTTATCTTCCCGAAGCCATTCATCACCTTCCCAGGGAACTGAAGCAAGTTTTTATCTTCCCAAAGCAAGTCATCATCTTCCCACAGAATTAAAGCAAGCTGTCATCATTCCACGTGCCCGCAATTCTTCCTGAATTTTACTGTCGAGCTGTTTTCACCAACCGCCTCTACCATTTCAAGGTCTAGCCAGCAACACCACGAATAGAATTTACGCAAGGCCGCCAACACAAGAATCATGAATTCTTCTTACCTCTTGAAAAAGGTTAGTCGGGTCTTCCTGACCATCTTTTCATGACTTTCCATTTCGATTTTGTCCTGGCCTATCACCATCTTATGCTTTCCTCGCAACAATGCTCATGTTCCGAGCTAATCAGGGGACTTAATGTTGATGGTGGTTTTTAGCTTAGAGTTAAAATCGTAAAACCTTACATCTGACATGACGTCACTACAACCACTAGCGCATTTATTGAATCATTCAACATATCTAAGTAAGAATTACCAGGGTACCATTTTTTTATATACATGTGTCATGTTCCACGGCAGAATCCTTAGTATTGACCGACATCATCTTCGTACATAACAAAGCCTAATTCTCATGCTACCGCACCAAGGCATGCTAACCATACCAGCTGCACCACTGTGCCAATGGCAAACCATGCCAGCCACATCTCCGCGCCAAGGCATGCCAACCATGCCAGCCGCACCACTGTGCCAATGGAAAACCATGCCAGCCACATCTCCGCGCCAAGGCATGCCAACCATGCCAGCCGCACCACTGTGCCAATGGAAAACCATGCCAGCCACATCTCCGCGCCAAGGCATACCAACCATGCCAGCCACACCACTGTGCCAATGGCAAACCATGCCATCCACATCTCCGCGCCAAGGCATGCCAACCATGCTAGCCGCACCATGCGCCAATGACATGCCAAACCCTTGGCCCCACCATGCCAAGCCAACCGCACCTTTCCTTGGCCCCAACCATGCTATCCGCACCATGCTCCAATGGCATGCCAAACCCTTGGCCCCACCATGCCAAGCCAACCGCACCTTGCCTTGGCCCCAACCATGCTAGCCGCACCATGTGCCAATGACATGCCAAACCCTTGGCCCCACCATGCTAAGCCAACCGCGCCTTGCCTTGGACCCAACCATGCTAGTCGCACCATGCGCCAATGGCATGCCAAACCCTTGGCCCCACCATGCCAAGCCAATTGCACCTTACCTTGGCCCCACTATGCCAAGCCATCCGCGTCATTGGCCTTGGCTCCACCATGCCGACGTTCCCAATACGGCTACCAAAACGAAGGCGTGCGACGATCAACGGATACCCTTCCATCCTAGATGAATATCCTTGCCATCCAAGGTCGCCAAACAACGCATGGTAACCTTTGGCCCAAAATCCTAGTTTTGGCCACGCCAAACCGCGCCAAGGCATGCCATGCCACATGTGCCAATGGCATGCCAACCACCTTGACGCGCCATACCATGCCGGCCTTCCCCATGCGGCTACCAAAACGAAGGCGTGCGACGATCAACGGCCACCCTTCCATCCTAGATGCAAATCCTAGCCGTCCAAGGTCGCCAAACAACCATGGTAACCTTTTTCCCCAAAACCCTAGTTTTGGCCACGCCAAACCGCGCCAAGGCATGTCATGCCACATGTGCCAATGCCATGCCAACCACCTTGCCGCACCATACCATGCCGGCCTTCCCCATGCGGCTACCAAAACGAAGGCGTGCGATGATCAACGACCACCCTTCCATCCTAGATGCAAATCCTAGCCGTCCAAGGTCGTCAAACAACACATGGTAACCTTTGTCCCAAAACCCTAGTTTTGGCCACGCCAAACCTCGCTAAGGAATATCATGCCAGATGTTCCAATGGCATGCCAACCACCTTGTCGCGCCATACCATGCCGGCCTTCCCCATGCGGCTACCAAAACGAAGGTGTGCGACGATAAACGACCACCCTTCCATCCTAGATGCAAATCCTAGCCGTCCAAGGTCGCCAAACAACGTATTGTAACCTTTGACCCAAAACCCTAGTTTTGGCCACGCCAAACCTCGCCAAGGAATGCCATGCCACATGTGTCAATGGCGTGCCAACCACGTTGTCGCGCCATACCATGCCGGCCTTCCCCATGCGGCTACAAAAACGAAGGCGACGACCACCCTTCCATCCTAGATGAAAATCCTAGCCGTCCCAGATCGCCAAACAACGCATAGTAACCTTTGGCCCAAAACCTTAGTTTTGGCCACGCCAAACCGCGCCAAGGAATACCATGCCACATCTGCCAATGACATGCCAACCATCGTGCCGCGCCATACCATGTCGGCCTTCCCTATGCGGCTACCAAAACGAAGGCCTGCAACAATCAACGACCACTTTTTCATCTAAGATGCAGATCTTAGCCGTCCAAGGTTACCAGCTAACACATGGCAACCTTTGGCCCTAGTTTGGTCGCGCCTAAACAAAGCCAAAACCCTAACTTTTGGCCGCGCCTAAAGTGGACCATATTAAAGACATACTGATCATACTTTCATGCCACTGTCTACGAAACGAAAGGTTGCAGTAATCAACGGCTACCTTCCTCTTAAGATGCAAAATCTCGACCGTTGAAGGTCACCACCGAGCCGGCAAGTCTCTCAAGCTCATCTTGCCTGACAACAACAACATGTTATATGTTTTCCACGAAAACACTCGAGACATCAACACATGTCACAAACTGGGGGATGCTCATTGGGTATTGGTTTGGCGGTTTACAGCATGCGGCGTACACTACGCTCGTTATAAGAAAGTGTCATAAGGATGAGGCGGTTAGTAAATACAGGGAGTAATGGTGAAACGCTTTCTTTTATGGAACATCAATTCCAAGTGTTACCGGTTACCACCTCCTCTCATTTACTCACCCGTTTTTCATTTCTTAATGAGACCAGAGTACGTTTCCACCGAACAACATGTTCAGGTCAGGAGGATACAACACTCAGAAAACATTTGCTAGCTTTCCATTTGTTAGCTTCCCATTTTCTGATACAAGTCGTGAAACAACTACTCTTTCAGAATCAACTATTCTGGTATCAACACTTTCTTCGCTTCCCTCCCCAAAACCAACCCTTCTCCTTCACTTTGTGACCTAAGCAAGTCTGGAACGGCCATTTCTTGGTTTAGGCCAGATTTGTACAGATTGATCTCTCGAATCTAAAGTACTCCCTTGCAATACATTGTTTAGGGTTTAAATTCGTTTCTCACCCACACACCCAAAATTACCAAAATCAGTAGAAACCGTTTTCGCCCTCAAATAATTGGTGACCGCAGTGGGAGATTGGTATTTCAGTTACAATGTCATTATTCAATCCTCGATCTCATACTTCGACCCAGACGTCAGGACGGTAAATGCAAACGATCCGCTCAAGGATCGACGACTCAGCTACCAGACGGCCCGATACAATCCGCCCAGGGATCGACGACTCAGTTACCAGACGACCCGATTACCGGTCATGACACAACAAGGGGCGACTGGGGACTTCCCAGAGGTTAAAAGCAAACGATCTGCCCAGGGATTGACGACTCGATTATCAAGTGACTCAGGGACGACTGGGGACTTTCCACAATTGCGTTGCTTCTCACAAAACTCGGACTTTCACCTGACTCATTTTTCGTTAGCAGATCCCAAAAACCGAGTAAGTCTTGCCTAGACAAAATACATGGTTTACTATTTCAAGTTTTCACGGGAATGATGCCATGTTGTGTTTCATCCCATGTCATCTACCGACACGCAACATTCACGGTTCCATATCTTCCTTGGGATGTTTGTTTCACTTAAAATCATAAACAAAAACGGCATCATCCTAAACAATTCATCCCGAATATTAATCCAAAACCCTCGTAGGTAACACTTGTCTATCAACCCAAAAATCCAGAAAATCAAAACCATAAAGTCAGGTGTTTCATTTGCCTTTCAAAAAAAAATCGAAACAGAAGAATTTCAGAAGACAGAAGTGCATTCAAAGGAAGCCATTCAACGATGTTTTGCTCTTCTCTAAGAAGGCGTCCTTCGTCATTTGGAGGACCGCCTGTTTCAGCTCCAACTCTTTGGACAGCCTTTCGACCTCCGCTTCTTGTTGTTTGGCCACGTCCGCAGAAAGACCTTCTGTCACCTTGGCCTGCAACTTTTGGATCCCAGAGAAACCCTAACACCCAGTTCCTCGTGGAATCAGTCACCTACCCGTACGTACCTACTTTGCATAATAACGATTACCAGTCACTATCCATGAGGTAGCCGACGCTACTACAGTGATATTTGAAGAGAAGAACAACATTTCTACAGATTCATGGAAGGCATACCTATGGCTAGGATTTGCCCCAAAACAAGAAAACAAATTGAAAAAGAAATGTTGGAGTACATAGCTGGAATACGCTTGCCCACTTTATTGCTACCGCGCTACCGCTAACACCAGGACGTGAGAAAAAAGATACGAGATAAAAAGGAGAGCCAACCCCTTTCATACGCATAACACTTTTGGAATTTGAATAAGGAAATGATTTCCTAATGAGCTACGTATGGAAAGAGGCAACAGGGCCCGCAATAACAAGTCCGCGCCACGCCAAGCCAGCGCCGTGCCAAGCCAACAGTCCATGCCCAGCCAACAGTCCGCACCATACCAAATCCAAGCCAGCATCCACGCCAAGCCAGCACCCATTCCAAGCCGATCCAGCGCTAACAACTTGCATCTTTCCAGCGCCAGCAGCTTGCATCCTTTCCAGCGTAACATCTTGCATCTTTACATCAGCTTGCATCTTTCCAGCGCTAACAGCTTGTATCTTCCAGCGCCCGCAGCTTGCATCCTTCTAGCGTCGCCTTTTGAATGCCCAGTAGAAGGGAATAAGTAATCTAATATCATCACACGTAAAGATCAGGAATGACTTCTCCAAAATCGAAACAAAGAAAATCAGCAACCCCCCTGAGTTCACAAAGACTCTCTTCCTGTCAGGAGTTGTATGATTTCCGGGGACTTCGCCCACAAAATCGTGCAGTCTATGATGAAACACTTATGTGAGATTATGTAGGCGCAGCGTCAAGACATATTCGCATCCCTCAACCGCACTGCATCAGGGAAAAATCTCCAACCAGAGAAGCCATTCCCAAACCCCAACCTCTCCTGGAAAGCACGATTGATAGATGGAACTGGAGACTCCTAACCATTGTTCGCTTGAAGGGTGTCCATTTTGACAACACACTGATTAACGTAGCCGTTCCACTTCAGCGTTTGCTTCAACAACCACGTCCTCCAGCAGTGGCTCCGCTTCAACGTTCGCTCTGACAGCCGCTCCACTTCAATGCTCGCTCAAGCAGCCGCTCCGCTTCAGCGTTTTCTCCATAAGCTGCTCCAGAAGCCGAAGCTTCAGCGTTTGGATCCTTAAGTTTCAACATCCTTTCCAAGAGCCGAAGCTGCTTCAACGCCGTTTCTTCCTGCAAAGGGTCGTACCACCATGCTCCCCATGTCAAGGATCATGATCACAGCCAGCCAACCTTCGTAGTCATGACCTCCTTTTGATCCATCTCGCCAGAACTCGTGAACATGGACAGTTTGCTCGCTTATGCGTCCATCCAATCCTTTTACTTCCATGGATGCCCATACAATTCCAGCCAACCTACTTTGTTACCAGGACAATGTAGTCTCTTCTGATTACATCTGCTACCAAGAACTGTTGCCGCTCATTTGTTAATACCAGACAGAGCTTCATCACAGTAGTAATCACTACAAAAGTAACCTGTACTCCTCCATATTTTAAGTTGGAAGAAATAACAAAATCACCAGTATGAACGCACGATGGTGATGTCTTTATCATGGTCAACCCACTGACCATACAAGATGGAAACATGTAAATCATACTTGGGGACTGAGGATATAAACGGAATCCCTTTATTGTCAAAGCTCAGAAGACACGTTCAACCAAAAGTTCATAGCCACAACAAGGTCATCTACTCTTCAAGGGTGCAAGGCAAGAAAATCATCACCTATCTGTCCATAAGATGCCTTCAACACTTTACAAGGATGCGGAGGATCCCAAGCCTGCTCCGAGGAAAACAACTTCAGAAACTTAAGAAAAATGCGACTGGGGACTGCTCATCGCAGTCCATCCCGACGACCATCAAAGACTCATGAGATAACTCCATAGACACGGCTGAAACATTTTCTTGAAGAAACAGAGGGAGCCATGATAAACAACATAACTCTCTCATTCCTACCACTTCAATCCAGGATATTTCATCATGTGATATTCTGATCACCCAAGCGTCACATCAAGAAGAGTACGATAAGCTTATATCAAATCCCGTGGACGTGGATTCAAGGCGACGCAATGAAAGTAGGCTACACATGGGGACTACCAACATGGGACGCTTTCACTCCCCTCAACTAGGTTATTTCTGATTTCAACATCATCAGTGTCGAAGTTTTACGAGCCACGGGAATTTCTCAACATGAAGCCGTACATGTGCACCGAAGACTCCAAATGCATGCCACAAAAATACATTCACATATTCGGCCAAGCCATCGGATCTAACAGAAGCATAACTGGGGACTGCTCACCACATCCCATTCCATACGATAGTCCAAGACTCGGAAGATGGTTCGAAGGATGCCACTTGAAACCAAGTCCTTGAAGACTTGATATTAGCACATCCCAACGAAACGTCTTCCAACTCATCTATTTCATCCAGTGTCTCTGGAAGATTTCGACCAATACAAGCATCCACAACATATTGTCATCGCGATTAGAGGGTACAGGCACTGAACAGCCTAAAATCAAGGATGGACCGAAAACGAAACCACATCCATCCGTCCCAAGAATGCAATGGAGTTTGATAAATTTTGGAATCCACTAGAGAGACACTTCAGACAAAAGCACGGATCCGGACGAGCAACAGAAAACATAAGAAGGTCAATATCTCTTTTCATGTGGATGGAGTTTCTAGAGTTTGAACAAAATAAAGATTCCTTTTTGCTCCATGAAACGGATGACTGGGCGCGACTATGCTACCTCGGGCCCGCAACATCCCTCCTGAGTTCTTCCTGAATTTTACTGTCGAGCTGTTTTCACCTCCCTAACGAGCTCAAAACCTAAATATTCCCCCATAGGGAGATAAGAAATTCTTTTCCGTTCATAATGGAGGTGCGGACCGTCAAAATCCGAGTTCGTACGAGAATTCTACAGCGATTCTAGTAAGGGGCGCTAATTAGGGTTGCAGCATACTAAAATCTGAAGAAGGTTGTTACCTTCCCGAAGCCAGTCGTCACCTTCCCAGAGAACTGAAGCAAGTTGTTATGTTCCTGAAGCCAGTCGTCACCTTCTCAGGGAACTGAAGCAAGTTGTTACCTTCTCGAAGATTGTCATCACCTTCCCAAGGAACTGAAGCAAGTTGTTATCTTCCCGAAGACAGTCGTCACCTTCTTAGGGAACTGAAGCAAGTTTTTATCTTCCCAAAGCAAGTCATCATCTTCCCACAAAACTAAAGCAAGCTGCCATCATCCCACGGACCCGTAATTCTTCCTGAATGTTACTGTCGAGCTGTTCTCAGCTCCCGAACGAGCTCAAAACCTAAATATTCCCGCGAGGAGAGATAGGAAACTCTTTTCCGTTCAGAATGGAGGGATGGACTGTCAAATTCCGAGTTCGTAAGAGAATTCTACAACGATTCTAGTAAAGGGCGCTAATTAGAGTTTCGGCATGCCAAACCCTAATTCAGACAAAGTTGACATCATGCCATGAAACTGAAGCCGGTCGTCATCCTTCCACGAAACTGAAGCCAGTTGTCATACTTCTAAGGAACTCAAGCTAGCTCCACTCCAAGCCGAGCAACGCAAGCAGCTCCATTTCAAAAAGACCAATGCTGACGGCTCCCATTCCAAGACGACCAACGCCTGCGGCTCCCATTCCAAGCCGACCAACGCCTGCAGCTCCCATTCCAATCCGACCAATGCCTGCGGCTCCTATTCCAAGCTGAACAACGCCTGCGGCTCCCATTCCAAGCTGACCAACGCCTGCGGCTCCCATTCCAAGCCGACCAACGCCAGCGGCTCCGCTCAAGCCGCACCGACAACTCGCTAATCCAGCACCTCCACTTTCCCTAGCCCAGGCAAGATGACGCGTGACCAAGCCAAGCCGATAGTCTGCATCTCAACCAGCAACCGCCTCTACCATTTCAAGGTCTAGCCAGCAACACCACGAGTAGAATTTACACAAGGCGGCCAACACAAGAATCATGAATTCTCCTTACCTCTCGAAAAAGGTTAGTCGGGTCTTCCTGACCATCTTTTCATGACTTTCCATTTCGATTTTGTCCTGGCCTGTCACCATCTTATGCTTACCTCGCAACAATGCTCATGTTCCGAGCTAAGCAGGGGACTTAACGTTGATGGTGGTTTTTAACTTAAGGTTAAAATCGTAAAACCTTACATCTGACATGACGTCACTACAACCACTAGCGCATTTATTGAATCATTCAACATAACTACGTAAGAATTACCAGAGTACCTTTTTTTATATACGTGTGTCATGTTCCACGGCAGAACCCCTAGTATTGACTGACATCATCTTCGTACATACCAAATTCTAATTCTCATGCTACCGCGCCAAGGCATGCCAACCATGCCAGCCGCACCACTGTGCCAATGGCAAACCATGCCAGTCGCACCACTGCGCCAAGGCATGCCAACCATACTAGCCGCACCATGCGCCAATGGCATGCCAAACCCTTGGCCCCACCATGCTAAGCCAACCGCACCTTTCCTTGGCCCCAACCATGCTAGCCTCACCATGCGCCAATGGCATGCCAAATCCTTGGCCCCACCATGCCAAGCCAACCGTGCCTTGCCTTGGCCCCAACCATGCTAGCCGCACCATGCGTCAATGGCATGCTAAACCCATGGCCCCACCATGCCAAGCCAACCGCACCTTTCCTTGGTCCCAACATGACAAGTCGTCCGTACCAAACCCTTGGCCCCACTATGCCAAGCCATCCGCGCCATTGGCCTTGGCCCCACCATGCCGGCCTTCCCTATGCGACTACCAAAAAGAAGGCGTGCGATGATCAACGACCACCCTTCCATCCTAGATGCAAATCCTAGCCGTTAAAGGTCGCCAAAAAACGCATGGTAACCTTTGGCCAAAAATCCTAGTTTTGACCAGGCCAAACCGTGCCAAGGCATGCCATGCCACATGTGCCAATGGAATGCCAACCACCTTGTCGCGCCATACCATGCCAACCTTCCCCATGCGGCTACAAAAACGAAGGCGTGAGACGATCAACGACCACTTTTCCATCCTAGATGCAAATCCTAGCCGTCCAAGGTCGCCAAACAACGCATGGTAACCTTTGGCCCAAAAACCCTAGTTTTGGCCATGCCAAACCGCGCCAAGGCATGCCATGCCACATGTACCAATGGCATGCCAACCACCTTGCCACGCCATACCATGTCGGTCTTCCTCATGCGGCTACCAAAACGAAGGCGTGCGACGATTAACGACCACCCTTCCATCTTGGATGAAAATCCTAGCCGCCCAAGTTCGCCAAACAGCGCATGGTAACCTTTGGCCCAAAACCCTAGTTTTGTCCACGCCAAACCGCGCCAAGGCATGCCATGCCACATGTGCCAATGGCATGCCAACCACTATGACGGCCTACCCCATGCGGCTACCAAAAGGAAGGCGTGCGACGATCAACGGATACCCTTCCATCCTAGATGCAAATCCTAGCCGTCCAAGGTCGCTAAACAACGCATGGTAACCTTTGGCCACAAACCCTAGTTTTGGCCACGCCAAACCGCGCCAAGGCATGCCATGCCACATGTGCCAATGGCATGCCAACCACCTTGTCGCGCCATACCATGCCGACCTTCCCCATGCG
Organism: Papaver somniferum; assembly: GCF_003573695.1. NCBI lineage: Eukaryota > Viridiplantae > Streptophyta > Magnoliopsida > Ranunculales > Papaveraceae > Papaver > Papaver somniferum. Next base: position 144,698,766 of record NC_039365.1, on the reverse strand, counting down.
GCTACTAAAACGAAGGCGTGCGACGATCAACGGCCACCCTTCCGTCCTAGATGCAAATCCTAGCCGTCCAAGGTTTCCAAACAGCGCATGGTAACCTTTGGCCCAAAAACCTAGTTTTGGCCACGCCAAACCGCGCCAAGGCATGCCAACCACCTTGTCGCGCCATACCATTCCTGCCTTCCCTATGCGGCTACCAAAATGAAGGTCTGCAGCAATCAACGACCACTTTTTCATCTAAGATGCAAATATTAGCCGTCCAAGGTTACCAGTTAACACATGGCAACCTTTGGCCCTAGTTTGGTCGCGCCTAAACAAAGCCAAAACCCTAACTTTTGGCCGCGCCTAAACTGGGCCATATTAAAGACATACTGATCATACTTTCATGCCACTGGTTACCAAACGAAAGGTTGAAATAATCAACGGCTACCTTCCTCTTAAGATGAAAAATCTCGACCGTTGAAGGTCACCACCGAGCCGGCAAGTCTCCCAAGCTCAACTTGCCAGACAACAACAACATGCTACATGTTTTGCACGAAAATACTCGAGACATCAACACATGCCACAAACTGGGGGATACTCATTGGGTATTGGTTTGGCGGTTTACAGCGTACGGCGTACACTATGCTCGTTATAAGTAAGTGTCATAAGGATGAGGCGGTTAGTAAATACAGAGAGTAATGGTGAAACGCTTTCTTTTATGGAACATCAATTCCAAGCATTACCGGTTACCACATCCTCCCATTTACTCACCCGTTTTTCATTTCTTAATAAGACCAGAGTACGTTTCACTTCGACTTGTATAAATAGGCATTACCTATTTCCACCGAACAACAGGTTCAGGTCAGGAGGATACAACACTCAGAAAACATTTGCTAGCTTTCCATCTGTTAGCTTCCCATTTTCTGATACAAGTCGTGTAAAACTATTCTTCCAGAATCAACTATTATGGCCTCAACACTCTCTTCGCTTCCCTCCCCAAAACCAACCCTTCTCCTTCACTTAGTAACCGAAGCAAGTCTGGAATGACCATTTCTTGGTTTAGGCCGGATTTGTACAGATTGATCTCTCGAATCTAAAGTACTTCCTTGCAGTACATTGTTTAGGGCTTAAATTCATTTCTCACCCACACACCCGAAATTACCAAAATCAGCAGAAACCGTTTTCACCCTATCTTTTTTGGCATAATTACCAGCCCCAAATATCTTTTAATGCCAAAAATACTCATTACTTTTGTAATGGCAATTGGAATGATATTAACTCCTATTTATTCATTATCTATGTCACGCCAGATGTTTTATGGATACAAGCAATTTAATGCCAAAAATTCTTATTTTTTTGATTCTGGACCACGAGAACTTTTTGTTTCAATCTGTATCTTTCTGCCAGTAATAGGCATTGGTATTTATCCAGATTTCGTTCTCTCACTATCAGTTGACAAGGTAGAAGCTATTTTATCTAATTACTTTTCTCGATAATTTGCATGAATAAGACATAAAAGAAAAAGAAGTCTTATTTTTCCTTATCTTAATCTTAAATAAAAAAAGAAGTGAATTGTAATCAGATACGTTTGGAGTTTTAGAGAACCGGTTCAATTACTACTTGATTGAACCGGTTCTCTAAAACTCACACAAACTTTCATTACATATGCTAGTTCTATGTATTAGGTCACGTCTTCGATTAAGATGCTAATGTGAATGAACCATAACTATGTAGGCCTATTCCTAATAGATTGACCCCAAAATAGCATACCCAAATTATAAGAAATCCCATAGAAGCTACAATTGCGGAATTTGTGCCTTGAAAATTTTGGTTGGTTCTAATATGTAAATAAATAGCAAATATAGTCCAAGTAATAAATGCCCAAGTTTCTTTGGGGTCCCAATTCCAATATGACCCCCACGCCTCATTAGCCCACACTGCTCCTGAAAGAATACCAACCGTTAAAAAGATAAATCCTAGACTAATAACACGATAACTCCAACGATCCAATTGCTGAATCAATTGATATCTGTGATAATTTCTAAATGAAAGTAAAGAATTGTTTAGTATAGCATTGCTTCTTTCATTTACATATTGAATCTCATCAAAATCAAATGAAAACGGCCCAATTAATGAATGATTGTTTTTACCAAAGACCCCTAGGCTTTTTCGAAATGTAATGACTAGAAGAGATACTGATAATAATGATCCACATAAAAGAGCTGCATAGCTCAATATCATCATACTTACGTGCATCATTAACCACTGAGATTGGAGGGCAGGTACTAATATTGTGGATTGATGCATTTCAGTCAAAAGACCTGAAGTAGCAAATCCTTGGGTAAAAATAGTACTTGGTGCAGTTATTGCGCTTAAATCATTTTTATGATTCCATATTTTAGGAACCATATGAATAATGGAAAAGCCCCATGAAAGGAATATTAATGATTCATATAAATCACTTAAGGGAAAATGTTCCGAATAAATCCAACGAGTAACTAATATCCTGTTATACAAAAAAAGGTAGCTATCATGCCCTTTTCTGACGAATCATGTAGTCCTATGGTTTCGTGGACTAATAGGGTCATCAAATAAATCGTAATTACAATTGAAACAATTGAAAAAGAGATGTGAGTTAATATATGTTCTAAAGTCGAAAATATCATAAAAAATCCTAAAATAAAAAGGGAGTCCTTTAACACTGGAATGGAAATGCGTAATCCATTTCATTTTCATTATAGAATTTATTGTATCTCTTTTAGAAGATGCCGCCACTCGGACTCGAACCGAGATGCTCTAGCACTGCTTCCTAAGAGCAGCGTGTCTACCGATTTCACCATAGCGGCTTGCTCGAAAGCATAATAGCCCATCCGCACTCAAACGTCGAGATTGTAAGGAGTCAATTCAATGTAATATTTTTTAGGAAAAATGCAAATCAAATTAAAGGCCCCCTCTCATTTCTATTTGAACGTTCAATAATCTCTTATAGGATGATTTTCGTCTTAACGATTGACTTTTCGAGAGGTTTCCGTTCTCCCAAAACGGATTAGTCGGAACTAGAGAGTTCTGCTCTCAATTCAGGTATAGAAATAAAAAACCCCTTTCTTTATTGATTCTTTTTTGATGATTTCATGGGTCCGAACAAAACGAAAAAATCTATTGTATCCATAGTCATTAAAAAAACCTCAAAATAAAAGTGAAACTTTCTATCAAGTACTATGTTTTTTCGTTTGACCAAAAAAACATAGTACCTTTTTATTTCGGAAATGAAAGGCTTCCTATCCTAAATACGACAATCGAAAGTGCCACCTCATATTGATCAGTTAAAAATAGAAGTTAATGGGAATCGTTCATCTTATCAATTTAATTAGCAAATTCATCGAGGCATATCGATTTAGATTATTCCAATACTTGTTTATTTGTTTGTTGCACAAAAAAACTTTTTGACTTCCCGGTAGAAAGAGATTTTGCTAAGGAAAAAGCTTTTAGCGCAGCCAAATATCCTTTTCTTTTCCAAATGTTTTTACGAATACGCTTTTTTGATATAGAAGTACGTTTCTTTGGAACGGCCATTTTAAAATAAAGAGGTTACTCATTGTTATAGTTGGATGTGAAAGACATGTATTGTTCAAAACGGGTCATTTTTTTCTTTAGCTATATATTATCCCTAGATCATACTTTCTTGATAATATACAATATGGATGTGTGAGTCCCATATAGGATTTCCGGAGAAAAGTTGGATATCTTAATTTCTTCTTTATTTTCGGAATACTTTAATTCACATTTTTATTACATACAATATCCAAATAAAGAAGAATTTTTATATACTAATCTTCGTTCGAATCTATATCTATGTCACCGTCATAAAAAATGGGGCTACGGCTCATCGTATTCTATTTTATTTAAGAAAATAAAGAGAAAAATTGGAAAACGCTTACCTTAATTTAAGAGAAGAATACTGTAACTGTAACCTTTTTTCTAGAAATTCATCAATTCAATAGAGTACAGTACCCTTAATTAAATGAAAATTTCAAAATAGGAAAAAAGGAATGAGACTGATTGGAATCTGTTAATATAATAAACACTTGAGAAAAAGCCATTTAACTAAGTCCGTTTTTCAATTCTACACGAAGTCGTGGGTATCAAAGTGCCGAATATCGTAGAGTTTTCTAAAAGTATCCGTTGTTTTTGGGGAATAGAATCTAGAATCCACCCGAGAAGAATTAGTAAAGTCTTACAAATATACTAACTCAAATCACAAGGTCTTTTTTGGGGGTCAAGTTTTTGATAGATCCTATGTTCAATAAAGTTTTTGATGGATCTTACATACCAGAATAAAGCACTTTTTTACTATAATTAAATTACTTAATTGTTTTTCCTTGATCAATGAATATGGATTATAATAATAATAAAGAAATTGAAATTGCATATTCTGATTCTGTATCTTCATAAATATCCTAGGTAATCACTAAGCGGTACCTTTTTAAAAATGATTTGATTTTTTGACCTATTGTAACTTCTGAGTTTTTCTTTTTTGGAGGGAAAGAATTAGAAAGGTTTAAGAATTCAAAATTCTATTTTAGTTCTGTCTTTTCTTTATTTTATTGCTCCTTCCGAAAGATATAAGAGCTGGTGAATTGAAAAAAAAAGTTTTATTTTCTTATGGAACATACATATCAATATGCATGGATCATACCTTTCGTTCCACTTCCAGTTCCTATAGCAATAGGGGTGGGGCTTCTCCTTGTTCCAACGACAACAAAAAACCTCCGCCGTTTCTGGGCTTTTCTTATTGTTTTATTACTAAGTATAGTTATGCTTTTTTCAATCGATCTGTCTATTCAACAAATGAATGGTAGTTCCATCTATCAATATTTATGGTCTTGGACTATAAATAATGATTTTTCTTTAGAGTTTGGCGACTTGATCGATCCACTTACTTCTATTATGTTAATATTAATCACTACTGTTGGAATTATGGTTCTTATTTATAGTGATAATTATATGTCTCATGATGAAGGATATTTGAGATTTTTTGCTTATATGAGTTTTTCCAATACTTCCATGTTAGGATTAGTTACTAGTTCAAATTTAATACAAATTTATATTTTTTGGGAGTTAGTTGGAATGTGCTCGTATCTATTAATAGGTTTTTGGTTCACACGACCAATTGCAGCAAATGCTTGTCAAAAAGCGTTTGTAACTAATCGTGTATGGGATTTTGGTTTATTATTAGGAATCTTAGGTCTTTATTGGATAACGGGTAGTTTTGAATTTCGAGATTTGTTTAAAATAGTCACTAACTTGATTGAGAATAATGGTTTAAATTCTTTATTTCTTACTCTGTGTGCCGCCCTATTATTCCTTGGTGCAGTTGCAAAATCTGCACAATTCCCCCTTCATGTATGGTTACCTGATGCCATGGAGGGGCCTACCCCTATTTCAGCTCTTATACACGCTGCTACTATGGTAGCAGCGGGAATTTTTCTTGTAGCTCGACTTTACCCTCTTTTCACAGTTATACCTTACATAATGAACCTTATTTCTTTGATAGGTATTATAACCGTACTTTTAGGAGCCACTTTGGCTCTTGCCCAAAGAGACATTAAGAGAAGTTTAGCTTATTCGACAATGTCGCAGTTGGGTTATATTATGTTAGCTTTAGGTATGGTATCATATCGAGCTGCTTTATTTCATTTGATCACCCATGCCTATTCAAAAGCATTATTATTTTTAGGCTCCGGATCCATTATTCATTGTATGGAAAGTATTGTTGGATATTCTCCAAATCAAAGTCAAAATATGGCTCTTATGGGCGGGTTAACAAAATATATGCCGATTACGAAAACAGCTTTTTTGATAGGTACACTTTCTCTTTGTGGTATTCCACCTCTTGCTTGCTTTTGGTCAAAAGATGAAATTCTTAGTGATAGTTGGGTATATTCACCTATTTTTGCGATAATAGCTTATTTCACAGCCGGATTAACTGCATTTTATATGTTTCGGATGTATTTACTTACTTTTGCGGGACATTTAAACGTCTATTCTCAAAATTTCAGCGCTAAAAAAAACAGATCGTTTTATTCAATATCCATCTGGGGTAAAGAAAGACAGAACGTAATCAACAAGAAGTTCTTTTTATCAACAGCAAAAAAAAACAAAAGAGTTACTTTTTTTTCGAAGAAAGCATATTCAATTGATAGAAATGTAAAAAAAGGAACGCAACCGCTTATTACATTTACTCATTTTAAAAATAAAGAAAATAATCCATATCCTTATGAATCGTAAAATACTATGCTTTTTCCCCTTCTTATATTAGGATTCGTTACTTTGTGTGTTGGGTTTATCGGAATTCCTTTTGATTATAAAGGAATGGATTTGAATATATTATCAAATTTGTTAACTCCATATATAAACCTTTTACATTCAAATTCGAGCAATTCCGTTGATTGGTATGAATTTCTTACAAATGCAATTTTGTCAGTCAGTATAGCTTATTTAGGAATCTTTTTTGCGTTCTTTTTATATAGGCCTGTTTATTCATTTTTACATAATTTGGACTTAATTAATTCATTTGTTAAAATGGGGCCTAAAAGAGGTCTTTGGGACAAAATAGTAAACGTGATATATAATTGGTCATATAATCGTGGTTACATAGATAGTTTTTATGCAGCAACCTTAAATACCGGTATAAGAAGACTGGTTGGATTCACTCAGTTTTTTGATAGACGAGTAATTGATGGAATTACAAATGGAGTCGGTATTACAAGTTTATTTGTAGGAGATGGGATCAAAAATGTAGGGGGCGGAAGAATATCTTCTTATCTATTCTTCTATTCATTTTTTTTATTAATTTTTTTATTAATATTAATTTACAACAATTTATGATAGAGGAGGTCTTTATCTTCTTTAAGTTTAAGTATTTCTAACTTCGAATTTTCTTCCGAACAAAGGGAAGGGGAAGGGTCTTCTTCGATGGATCCTTCTTCCTGTTTAGTCCCCTTCGTTTCGGAAATTGTTTCGATTTCTACATCTGTTTCTCCCTCACTTTCCCCCCTTTCTTCCGTTTCGGCAGTTTCTTCTTTTAGTTTCTTAGTAACAATAGGCGACGGCATTCTGCCTAAATAGTAGACACAGGTGATAAATAAGAGAATACTAAAGATTCGAGCCATAGAATTTCTCAATTCTGACACAAGGTACTTATTCGATCTAATAGAATTATTTTTCCGTATCCAGAATAATACCAATCCAACCCATTTCATGAATAAAATGTGACCAATTAACCAACCACCAAAACTACTTGTTACAAATAACATCTTGTTGTTGCATCGAAACATATAAATGTTGACTAATCTGGCTAATGTTGAACTCGGTAAAATGAAATGGTTGAATAATTGAAAAATGAGATTATTCAGGAATACACATTGAATGCTGAGATTACGCATTGAGTTTCTGGTAGTAGATCCATAATCAAAAACGTTTTTGTG